>NC_141878.1:182690733-182993763 GCF_056163025.1 Triticum urartu | reverse complement strand
GCCAAACCCGCTGCAGGAGCAACACCAGATGTTATGAATGTCTGGCAGAGCAAAGCTGATGACTACTCGATAGTTCAGTGTGCCATGCTTTACGGCTTAGAACCGGGACTTCAACGATGTTTTGAGTCATGGAGCATATGAGATGTTCCAGGAGTTGAAGTTAATATTTCAAGCAAATGCCCGGTTTGAGAGATATGAAGTCTCCAATAAGTTCTACAGCTGCAATATGGAGGAGAATAGTTCTGTCAGTGAACATATACTCAGAATGTCTGGGTACCACAAACACTTGACTCAACTGGGAGTTAATCTTCCTGTTGATAGTGTCATTGACAGAGTTCTTCAATCACTGCCACCAAGCTACAAGAGCTTCGTGATGAACTATAATATGCAAGGGATGGATATGACAATTCCTGAGCTCTTCGCAATGCTAAAGGCTGCGGAGGTAGAAATCAAGAAGGAGCATCAAATGTTGATGGTCAACAAGACCACCAGTTTCAAGAAAAAGGGTAAAGGGAAGAAGGGGAACTTCAAGAAGAACGGCAAGCAAGTTGATGCTCATGTGAAGAAGCCCAAGTCTGGACCTAAAACCTAAGACTGAGTGCTTCTACTGCAAAGGGACTGGTCACTGGAAGCGGAACTGCCCCAAGTATTTGGCGGGTAAGAAGGATGGCAAGGTGAACAAAGGTATATGTGATATACATGTTATTGATGTGTACCTTCCTAATGCTCGTAGTAGCATGATGACCCACAAGTATAGGGGAACTATCGTAGTCCTTTCGATAAGTAAGAGTGTTGAACCCAACGAGGAGCAGAAGGAAATGATAAGCGGTTTTCATCAAGGTATTCTCTGCAAGCACTGAAATTATAGGTAACAGATAGTTTTGTGATAAGATAATTTGTAACGAGCAACAAGTAACAAAAGTAAATAAAGTGCAGCAAGGTGGCCCAATCCTTTTTGTAGCAAAGGACAAGCCTGGACAAATTCTTATATAGAGAAAAGCGCTCCCGAGGACACATGGGAATTATCGTCAAGCAGGTTTCATCACGATCATATGATTCGCGTTCGGTACGTTGATAATATGATATGTGGGTGGACCGGTGCTTGGGTGCTGTCCTTACTTGGACAAGCATCCCACTTATGATTAACCTCTATTGCAAGCATCTGCAACTACAACAAAAGTATTGATGTAAACCTAACCATACCATGAAACATATGGATCCAAATCAGCCCCTTACGGAGCAACGCATAAACTAGGGTTTAAGCTTTTGTCACTCTAGCAACCCATCATCTACTTATTACTTCCCAATGTCTTCCTCTAGGCCCAAATAATGTTGAAGTGTCATGTAGTCGACGTTCATATAACATCACTAGAGGAGAGACAACATACATCTCTCCAAAATATCGAACGAATACCAAATTCACATGACTACTAATAGCAAGACTTCTCTCATGTCCTCAGGAACAAATGTAACTACTCACAAAGCATATTCATGTTCATAATCAGAGGAGTATTAATATGCATATAGGATCTGAACATATGATATTCCACCAAATAAACCAAGTAGCATCAACTACAAAGAGTAATTAACACGACTAGCAACCCACATGTACCAATCCTAGACTTAGAGACAAGAATTGGATACATGAGATGAACTAGGGTTTGAGAGGAGATGGTGCTGGTGAAGATGTTGATGGAGATTGACCCCCTGCTGATGAGAGGATCGTTGGTGATGACGATGGCGATGATTTCCCCCTTCCGGAGGGAAGTTTCCCCAGCAGAATAGCTCTGCCGGATCCCTAGATTGGTTCCGCCAAGTTCCGCCTCGTGGCGGCGGAGTCTCGTCCCGAAAGCTTGCTTATGATTTTTTTCCTCAGTGAAAGACTCCATATAGCAGAAGATGGGCATCGGAGGGCCACCAGGGGGCCCACGAGGCAAGGGGGCACGCCCAGGGGGTAGGGCGCGCCCTCCACCCTCGTGGCCAGGGTGTGGCCCTCCCTCTGGAACTTCTTGCGCTCAGTATTTTTTATATATTCTGAAAATGACTTCCGTGAAGTTTCAGGACTTTTGGAGCTGTGCAGAATAGGTCTATAATATTTGCTCCTTTTCCAGCCCAGAATCCCAGCTGCCGGCATTCTCCCTCTTTATGTAAACCTTGTAAAATAAGAGAGAATAGGCATAAGTATTGTGACATAATGTGTAATAACAGCCTGATACGTCCATTTTGCATCATGCTTTTATATCGATATTTATTGCATTATGGGCTGTTATTACACATTATGTCACAATACTTATGCCTATTCTCTCTTATTTTGCAAGGTTTACATAAAGAGGGAGAATGTCGGCAGCTGGGATTCTGGGCTGGAAAAGGAGCAAATATTAGAGACCTATTCTGCACAGCTCCAAAAGTCCTGAAACTTCACGGAAGATGTTTTCCTAATATATAAAAAACACTGAGAGCAAGAACTTCACCAGGGGGCCACACGCTGCCCACGAGGGTGGGGGCGCGCCCTACCCCCCTGGGTGCGCCCCCTACCTCGTGGGCCCCCTGGTGGCCCTCCGGTGGCCATCTTCTGCTATATGAAGTGTTTCGATGAGAAAAAATATAAGAAGCCATCTTCTTGGACGAAACTCCGCCGCCACGAGGCGGAACCTTGGCGGAACCAATCTAGGGCTCTGGCGGAGGTGTTCTGCCGGGGAAACTTCCCTCCCGGAGGGGGAAATAATCGCCATCGTCATCACCAATGCTCCTCTCATCGGGAGAGGGCAATCTCCATCAACATCTTCATCAGCACCATCTCCTCTCAAAACCCTAGTTCATCTCTTGTATCCAATTCTTGTCTCCAAGTCCAGGATTGGTGCTAGTAGTGTTAATTACTCCTTGTAGTTGATGCTAGTTGGTTTAATTGGTGGAAGATCATATGTTCATATCCTATATGCATATTAATACCCCTCTGATTATGAACATGTTTATGCTTTGTGAGTAGTTACTTTTGTTCCTGAGGACATGGGAGAAGTCTTGCTATTAGTAGTCATGTGAATTTGGTATTCGTTCGATATTTTGATGAGATGTATGTTGTCTCTCCTCTAGTGGTGTTATGTGAACGTCGACTACATGACACTTCACCATTATTTGGGCCTAGAGGAAGGCATTGGGAAGTAATAAGTAGATGATGGGTTGCTAGAGTGACAGAAGCTTAAACCCTAGTTTATGCGTTGCTTTGTAAGGGGCTGATTTGGATCCATATGTTTCATGCTATGGTTAGGTTTACCTTAATACTTTTGTTGTAGTTGTGGATGCTTGCAATAGAGGTTAATCATAAGTGGGATGCTTGTCCAAGTAAGGGCAGTACCCAAGAACCGCTCCACCCACATACCAAATTATCAAAGTACCGAACATGAATCATATGAGCGTGATGAAAACTAGGTTGACGATATTCCCATGTGACCTCGGGAGCGCTTTTCTCTATATGAGAGTTTGTCCAGGCTTGTCCTTTGCTACAAAAAGGATTGGGCCACCTTGCTGCACTTTATTTACTTTTGTTACTTGTTGCTCATTACAAATTATCCTATCTCAAAACTATCTGTTACCTATAATTTCAGTGCTTGCAGAGAATACCTTGCTGAAAACCGCTTATCATTTCCTTCTGCTCCTCGTTGGGTTCGACACTCTTACTTATCGAAAGGACTACGATAGATCCCCTATACTTGTGGGTCATCATGCTACTGCGAGCATTAGGAAGTTACACATCAATAACATGTATATCACATATACCTCTGTTCACCTTGCCATCCTTCTTACCCGCCAAATACTTGGGGCAGTTCCGCTTCCAGTGACCAGTCCCTTTGCAGTAGAAGCACTCAGTCTCAGGTTTAGGTCCAGACTTGGGTATTCCAGGTATTCCAGAATCTCAACGATAAAATTGTGATGACAACACCTCAGAGCTCAACTCCCCGGGACACTGCCACAACCCCTAAATGTCAGGAAGCACCAGGAACAATGTTCTCGTCACAAAACCATCGGAAAGATTCCAAGATACCCGCGTGATCCTAAATTTTTTTAGTGAAATTTGAGAAGAGAAGAGTCAAAACTCTACGTCAGGATGCCTCACCAGAGCGACGAGGGGACTGAGGAGTAAAAAGAAGTCCTACTCTACGATATATATAATCCTAAATGACTCAAAACATTTTTCTAGACTCAACAATGCCAATGATTCGATCAAGCAGGGGGCTCCTAAGGTCGGGAAGGCTCTGATTACCAACTTGTAATGCCCTCGATGCGGCTATATCTCCCACGTGTCGAAGCACGACTTAGAGGCATAACCGCATTGGAAGCAATGTCGCAAGTGAGGTAATCTTCACAAACAACCCATGTAATACAATAAGGGAAAAGATACATAGTTGGCTTACACTCGCCACGTCACACAAATGCATAAATAACATTACATTCATCCAATTACACTCAAGGTCTGACTACGGAACCAAAATGAAGAACAACCCCAAAATGCGACAAAGTCCCCGATCGCCCCAACTGGGCACCACTACTGATCGTCTAGGAAAGATACGTAGTAATGACGAGAGTCTTCATTGAACTCCCACTTGAGCTCGGTCATATCATCTAGAGCGGCATCATCGGCCCCTGCATCTGTTTTTGGAAGTAATCTGTGAGTCACGGGGACTCAGCAATCTCACACCCTCGCGATCAAGACTATTTAATCTTAAAGGTAAGGCAAAGGTATGAGGTGGAGCTGCAGCAAGCGACTAGCATATATGGTGGCTAACATACGCAAATGAGAGTGAGAAGAGAAGGCAAAAGCACGGTCGAACAACTATGATCAAGAAGTGATCCTAGAACAACCTACGTCAAACATTACTCCAACACCGTATTCACTTCCCGGACTCCGCTAAGAAGAGACCATCACGGTTACACACGCGGTTGGTGCATTTTAATTAAGTTAAGTTTCAAGTTATCTACAACCGGACATTAAAAATTCCATTCTGCCCATAACCGCGGGCATGGCTTTCGAAAGTTCAAATCCCTGCAGGGGAGTCCCAACTTAGCCCATCACAAGCTCTCACGGTCAACGAAGGATATTCCTTCTCCCAAAACAATCTGATCAGACTCGGCATCCCGGTTACAAGACATCCTCCACAATAGTAAAACAAGTCCAGCAACACCGCCCGAATGTGCCGACAAATCCCGATAGGAGCTGCACATATCTCGTTCTCAGGGCACACTCAGATGAGACATCCTACGAGTAAAACCAACCCTCAAGTTGCCCCGAGGTGGCCCCGCAATCTACTCGGTCAGACCAACACTCAGAGGAGCACTGGCCCACGGGGGTTTAAATAAAGATGACCCTTGGGCTCCGGAAACCCAAGGGAAAAAGAGGCTACGTGGAGAATGGTAAAACCAAGGTTGGGCATTGCTGGAGGAGTTTTATTCAAGGCGAATTGTCAAGGGGTTCCCATTATAACCCAACCGTGTAAGGAACGCAAAATCCGGGAACATAACACCGTTATGACGGAAACTAGGGCGGCAAGAATGGAACAAAACACTAGGCATAAGGCCGAGCCTTCCACCCTTTACCAAGTATATAGGTGCATTAAGATAAACAAGATAATATTATGATATCCCAACAATAAACATGTTCCAACAAGGAACGATCTCCAATCTTCACCTGCAACTAGCAACGCTATAAGAGGGGCTGAGCAAAGCGGCAACATAGCCAAACAACGGTTTGCTAGGACATGGTGGGTTAGAGGTTTGACATGGCAATTTGAGAGGCATGATAAGCAAGTGGTAGGTATCATAGCAAAGGCATAGCAAAAGAGCGAGCATCTAGCAAGCAAAGATAGAAGTGATTTCGAGGGTATGGTCATCTTGCCTGCAAAGTTCTCATAGTTGCCTTGATCCTCGTAGGCGTACTCAATGGGCTCCTCGATCACGTACTCGTCTCCCGGCTCTACCCAAGCAATAACAACAAGCAAAAAGGAACACAATTGTAACATCCCAAAATTCTAAATTTTGGAATGTTATATTAAATAGATAGATTTGATTGATTGTTTGATTGATTGTCTGAAAGTGAGTGAATTCGAAGCTTTTGAAAGTTAAATGAGAGGGAATAAAAGGACTTACCCAAACTTTCATATTTGCTTTCTGATCTCCGTGAATTCAAATTCTTTTCACCACAAAACCCTGGAGAGAAGATGACATGACTTCTTCCATTTATTTAAATGACAAGGGGTGCTGAAAATATTTGAATTTCATTTGGAACTATTTTCCAATTCTGGAACTTTATGCAACTCAATGATTTTCACTAGCGAAGATAAAATGACTTCTTCAAATTATATGAAATATGAGTTGGGAGTTTCAAAGAATTAAATTCAAAGTCCCTTTTGAATTTATTTTCAATTTGGAGTTATTTGAGTTTTATTCAAATTATTTTTCTCCAAAAATAAAATACATGGAAAATAGGGTAACATGATTCCCTACACTAGAAAATTGGAGAAAAATTAATGTTAAATCATTTTGGTATTTTTTAAAATGATTTTGTTGGATTTTACTAGACCAGTAGCACTCTTTGAATTATTTGAATTTTTCTGGATTTTATTTGCTTTTACAAAATTGTCCATGTTGTAGAAATCTTTTTCTGCAAATTTTGATATATTATATAACTATATTTGTTTTTCCTTTGCTTTATTATTATTATTGTTTGTCTGTGTTAAAAAAAAGAGAAAAGCTCTTCGAACAGTGCCAGGCCGAAGCCCAGCACTGCTCTCTCTCTCCCCCTCTCTCCGCCCCACGGCCCAGCCGAATCGGCCCATGGCCTCTTCCCCTCGTGCGAACCGCCTTCGCCTCGGTCGCCCGTTCCCTCCCTCTCTCTCCCGTGGACGCCGACAGGTGGGCCCCACGTCCTCTTCCTCCTCCCGCAAGGCAGCAGGAGTCCTTCTCCTGTACGCCGACGCCGCCCGACGCCGAGTCCGCACTGGACTCTCCTCTCCACCTTGCCCCTCGCCCAAGCCTCGCCCCTCCTATATATAGCCAGGCCCCGGCCTCGTTTTTCCTCTAACCGGAAGGCCGAGACCCTCCCCGCGCTCTACGCGAACTCGCCGGAGTTCGCGAGATCCGACGAGCTCCGCCGCCAAGCCCCGCGCTGTTCCGACGCCGCAGCCGAGCATCGACCCCGCCATAGGCTTCACCACCTCGCGTCGCTTCTTCCCTACCCCACGGCCACGCCGGAGGACCACCAGAGCCGCCGCCCGCTCGAAGCCGGCGCCGCTGCCGCCGTCTTTTCCGGCGACGTCGAGCCCAACCGCCGGGGTAACGCCCCGTCTCTCCTCGTCCGTCCGATCGTAGATCTAGGGCTTGGAATAGATCGTCTATTTTGTTTTTTTTCTCGAATCGTTTTTCTTTAATTGACGAACGTTCATTCCATAAACTTTTGAAGCGAACGGTTACAGCCAGTAAGATTCCGCCACGTAGCCAGGGACCCGGTTGCAATTAGTTTTTCTTACAGAATAGTCCCAGTTTTTCAAACGATCATTACTTTTTACTCGTTAGTCCAAATCCAATGAAACCAACGCTCACGTCTTCGCTACGATCTCCTCTATCCAGTAATCCAACTCAAACATGTTTTTGAAAAGTTTAAAATTTGAATTAGATCAGATTTGAATTCAAACTTCGTTTGATCATAACTTGAGTTTCGTAGCTCCGTTTGAGTTGATTCTTTTTGCAAATCGAAGCTCTTGACCTAAACTTTCTGATAAGGCCAAATTCACATAATTTTGGTACTGTTAGAAATTGTTTTATGTTGCAAGAATTATTTGCTTGGTTTGATGTTTTCTGAAACGTCTTCTTCATTCTTTCTGGTCTTTTGAGTGATTGCTTATGAGTGGTTACTATTGCTTGCTTACGATAGATTGACCGGAGTGTGACGAGTAGAGCTATCAAGATTTTTGAGTGCGAATCATCTTCATCAACATTGCAGGCAAGTTCACACTTTGATCATACCTCCTTCATACCCAGTTTTTATTGCATTAGATCAAACCTCAAACATTGCATGATTAGGATCTAATTAAATTGTGGGTATTGGGAAGTAGTTGATGAGGTAGGAACCTATTGCCCTGCATTCAAACCTTGGGAGTTACTATTACGTTATGCTTACATTGCCATACTATGCTCATAGACGTGGATTGGGTTTTTGAGAGTATTCATGACAGATGTGAGATTGTTAATTAATGGTTTACTTAAGGTGGCAACTTAAACACACATCTGGGTGGATTGAGGCACCGGGTTATTCCAGGATTGCCTGTCTAGGCACCTGGGTAGACCAGGATTGCCTGTTTTTTTTATGGACCGCCACCCAGGCTCAAAGGGATCATGATATTATTCATGCTAGAAACTTCCGTGTGCAGCCACAAGCTATTATGGGCTCTAGCATAGTTGACTAAGTCGTGTGAACTCTTACAGTGGTAGACTAGCAGATGTAGGGGTTGTAGGTGGTACGGTCTACCCATCGTAAGGTGCAAACGCTTCTGAAAGACTATGTCTCGGTCATCCGTTTCTCAAACACCATGTAGTGCGAGAAATCCAATGGAGGAGATCGAGTCTTGTGGGGAAAAGTGCGCAAACCTCTGCAGAGTGTAATAAACTAATCATGGTTAGCCGTGTCCGCGGTTATGGACATCTTGAGTATCTAGTACTTGGATTATCATGTGAATCTCATCATGTTACTTTAAATTAATTTTGTTGGGTTTAATGATGCTATTTAATTGGGATTGAGAATGCTGTCAACCATTCTCAATGTTCAACAACCACCATGATAGTTAAATAAAATTTATTCCTTTATAGTAGGAAAAAATTGGCTTTTTGCAAAAACTATAACCATAGAGCTTTTCCACCAGCCAAATATGCATGCAGTGATAGCCTTTGTTCATCATTCTCTATGGTGTGAATTTGCCAGTACATTCAATGTACTGACCCTTTGTGGCTGCAACGTCTCATGTTGCAGGATTTCTTACGACGAGTAAGTGATACGTTAGGGTTACGATTTCTACACTCAACTTTGTCGTTGGTGTTGATGGGAATCCACAACCTTGTTACTTCCGCTATTTTGGATTGAGGTAATAGTATTTACGTTACTTTTACATGTGATTTACCTCTGTTATAAATCCTCGAGTACTGTGTGTGTCAGCATACCGATCCAGGGATGACACTTAAGCACAGAGACTTGATCCATTCGGGTCGGGTTGCTACAACAATCAACCACGTGCAATGCTCAAGCAACATGATGCAAACATGGTATGATATGCGGGATGCGATATGTGATGCATATGCATGATTTGCAAAGGAATGATAGAACCTGGCCTCAACTTGGAAAACCAAGAGTGCCACTGGAAAGGTGAGGTGATTTCGGTCGAAAACGATATAAAGATCACCGGAAACGGATGCACGGTTTGGAAATGGCAAGCAAAACAAATATAGCACCGGTGTGCGATAAACAACAAGTAGTCTCCTAAATGCATCAAGATAAATAAGTTACTGCACTCAAGCATGGCAACAAAATACATGGCAGGGATCCACTCATGATGCTTGACAAAAGATGAACACTAAGCTACGGCTAATTCACTCATTAACAGGTTCAAACAAGCATGGCAAAAGAGCAAAAGATAATAGGTTTCAGACTTAGTGAAATTAATAGCATGTCAGGAATTTATCATCAGAAAGCAATCTTTAGAGCACGAAAACTACATGCTACAGGAACATATTATGGCAAATCAAGGCATGGTATGAAGCTACTCTAAGCATATAACAAAAGTCCCTTAGGGACCATGAGCCAAAAGGGATCAGAAAATACAATTGGAAGCATGTGAACATAGCAAAAACATAAACAGATTCAGACTTAATGAAAAACTGGAGCATGGCAAAACAGATAACGAGTAGGCATGTTTACGAGCTCGATGCACTCACTACAAAGCATGGCATGATAATCTAAGCATACACCCAGCAAATAGACATGGCATAGAAGCTAGACATGGAAAGAACAACATCATAGCATGCATGGATCAACAACAAAAATCTCGGCAAAATCGCTAAACATGTTAACAATCTTCCAGGAACATTTTATAGCAAAAGTAGAGCTCGATTGACTCAAGCTAGGGTGTTCCATAATTGCAAACAAAGACATGGATGGATAGAGCACAACAATATCTACAAAACATCCTTAATGATCATCCTCAAAAGAGGCACGGATCACTAGGAAACAACATGAACATATGACATAAAAATAATAACAGGCCAAGGACTTAGTGAAATTCTAAGTCCCTGAAATCAGCATCATTGAGTAAGCTACTTTGCATGCTTGTGCTAGTCACCACAAATATCACAAAAATACATGGCATGCACCCCTGTAAAGATAACATGGCATTCTTCAAAACACATGTAGAGCTCATGATCATAGCATGCACACATTAATCATGGCAAAAATGACAAAAGTGCATTTGCTGAAACAGATCTGAAACTATCATCACATAGCCCTCTTCCAACAGCATTTTGGGCATCAAGATGAGCTCAAATGAAAATTATGCAATGAGATGAAATGATGTACTCTTCGAGGCGAACATTTTGATATGCTACACGCACGAATCGGATCTACGATGAGGAAGTTATGATGCGTCAAAGTATGCCAAAAAGTTAGGGTTTCGGGGATAAAAGTCAACCGCGGTGGATCCAGATCCAGATCGGCGTGGAAACCGAGGTTGCTGGAATACTGTAGCTCGCCAGCGCGGAACTTGCCGGACTTGGCGAGAGCTCGCCGGGGTGCGGCCGACGACGAAGAGGAAGGCGACGACGTCGGTGACGCCTGCGGGGTGGCGCGTGGCTTGCCGGGGCGACGGCGTCGGTCGCCGGCATCATGGAGTCGCGGCGGCCGGCGGAGGGCGGCGGAGGCCGGCGGCTGGGCGGCGGAAGAGGAGAAACGAGGCGCGCGGGGCCTCGGGCCCGGTTGGCGGCGGGGAGGGCCGACCTCGGGCCCCGCAGGCCGGTGGGATCTGCGGCGCAGTGGTCACCCGCCCCGGACACGTGGCGCGCCCTGATTCGTCGCGGGCGGCGGCGGTGGCTTGTACGGCCGAAAACGGACGTGTCCGGCGTGGCGTGGTGGAAGAGGAGCTAGGTTAGGGGTGTTTTGATCTGGAAATTTCGAGGGGAGGCCTAGTTTTATTGGTAGAGGGAGCTAGGAAGCTCCAAATGAGGTGTGGTTTGCGGCCACGCGATCGTGATCAAACGGTCTAGATTATGGAAGGGGTTTAGGTGGGTTTTGGGGCACTTTGGAGGGGTGTTGGGCTGCAACACACACGAGGCCTTTTCGGTCCCTCGGTTAACCGTTGGAGTATCATACGAAGTCCAAATGGCACGAAACTTGATAGGCGGTCTACCGGTAGTAAACCAAGGCCGCATGACAAGTCTCGGTCCAATCCGAAAACGTTTAACCCCCACACACTAAAAGAGGTAGAAAGGGGCACGGGGGGACATAGGAGCGCCGGAATGCAAAACGGACAATGGGGAAAATGCTCGGATGCATGAGACGAACACGTATGCAAATGCAATGCACATGATGACATGATATGAGATGCATGACAAAGACAAAACACACGGAGACAAAAACCCGACAACGAGGAAATATAATAACTTAGTGCCAGAAACGACAAGAGTTGGAGTACAAATAAGGTAAATTACATCCGGGGTGTTACAACACTCCACCACTACGAAAGGATCTCGTCCCGAGATCTAGGACTGGAAAAACTCAGGGTACTCAGAACGGAGGTGGTCCTCGCGTTCCCAGGTGGCTTCACGGTCGCAATGATGTGACCACTTGACTTTCAGGAATTTGATAGACTTTTTGCGAGTCTTGCGCTTAGTTTCTTCAAGAATAGCAACTGGGTGCTCATGATAAGACAGGTCTTCTTGGAGATCAATGTCTTCGAAGTTGACGGTGCGGTCAGGGGTCTTGAAGCACTTGCGGAGCTGAGAGACATGAAACATGTCATGCACGTTTGCAAAGTTGGAGGGAATCTCAAGTTGATAGGCGAGATCGCCTCTCTTGCTGACGATCTTGAAAGGACCCACGTATCTAGGGGCAAGCTTCCCTTTGATACCGAAGCGATGAGTACCTTTCATTGGAGAGACGCGGAGGTAAACATGGTCTCCGATCTCGAAAGCCAAGTCACGATGCTTACTATCATAGTAACTCTTCTGGCGCGATTGCGCGGCTTTGAGATTATCATGAATGACTTTGCACATCTCTTCTGCCTCTGTGATCAAGTCATTGCCAAGAAGACGTTCACCAGTCTCTGACCATTTAAGAGGAGTACGGCACTTCCTGCCATAGAGAATTTCAAATGGGGCCTTGCCCGAACTCTCTTGGAAGCTGTTGTTGTAGGAGAACTCGGCATATGGAAGACAATCTTCCCACTTCATGCCGAAAGAGATGACGCAATCCCTGAGCATATCTTCAAGAATTTGATTTACTCGCTCGACTTGGCCACTAGTTTGAGGATGAAAAGCTGTGCTGAAACGGATGTTGGTGCCCATGGCCTTCTGAAAAGAATCCCAAAACTTGGAGGTGAAGATGCTGCCACGATCTGAAGATATCAATTGTGGAATGCCATGCAAAGAGACAATCCGGGAGGTATATAGCTCTACCAATTGAGCTGCTGTGATAGATTCTTTGATAGGAAGAAAATGAGCCACTTTAGTGAGTTTGTTGATGACAACAAAGATAGCATCATTGTCACGCTTGGACTTTGGAAATCCAGTCATGAAGTCCATCTCAATATGGTCAAACTTCCATTCTGGAATGGCAAGAGGTTGGAGGAGACCAGCTGGTTGTTGGTGTTCTGCCTTCACTCTTCTGCAGACATCACATTCATTCACGAACTGAGCAATCTCACGCTTCATTCGAGTCCACCAATACGACTGCTAGAGGTCATGGTACATCTTTATCCTTCCATGGTGGATAGAGAGGAGTGAATTGTGAGCTTCGTTCATAATGACTTTACAAAGATCACCTTTAGGCACAAAAATGCGATCCTCGAAGAATAGAGTATCCTTGTCATCAAGACAATAGCACTTGTACTTGGGTTGACTCTTGGCAATCCCAATCTTCACCTTCTTCACCATAGCATCAAGAAGTTGAGCTTCGCGAATCTGATCTTCCAAAGTAGGGGAGACTTGGAGGTTGGCGAGGAAACCTTGAGGAACAACTTGTAGATTGAGTTTGCGGAAAGCTTCACAAAGCTTGGGTTGGTAAGGCTTGATAATCAAACTGTTGCAGTAAGACTTCCTGCTCAATGTTTCAGCAATTACATTGGCCTTGCCTAGAGTATATTCGATACTCGGATTATACTCTTGAATCATCTCGACCCAACGAGTCTGCCTGAGGTTGAGGTTTGGCTGAGTGAAGATGTACTTGAGACTCTTATGATCAGTGAAGATGTCCACTTTTCTTCCCAATAAGAGATGTCTCCAAGTTAAAAGAGCATGCACAACTGCCGCCAACTCGAGGTCATGAGTGGGGTAGTTCTTTTCGTTGGGCTTCAACTAGCGAGAGGTATAGGCCACAACTTTCTTCTCTTGCATCAACACCGCACCAAGACCTTGAAGGGAAGCATCACAGAAGACCTCGAACGGTTTGGATTCATCGGGAGGAGTCAGAACTGGAGCAGTGGCTAGCTTCTCTTTCAGGGTGTTGAAAGCGATGTCACATTCAGGAGACCAAACGTACTTGACGTGCTTCTGGAGAAGGTTGGAAAGAGGCTTCGTGATCTTAGAGAAGTTCTCAACGAACCTTCGACAATAGCTTGCGAGCCCAAGGAAGTTGCGGAGTTGCTTCACGTTCTGAGGTGGTTCCCAATTCACAATTGCATACACCTTCTCAGGATTCACCACTATGCCCTTGGCAGAGATGATATGCCCAAGGTACTGAACCTCATCGAGCCAAAACTCGCACTTTGAAAACTTCGCATAGAACTGATGTTCTCTGAGCTTATCCAACACCAAACGCAAGTTCTTGGTATGATCCTCCTTGTTCTTGGAAAATACCAAAATGTCATCGAGGTAGACCAAGATGAAGTCATTTGTGTAAGCATTGAAGATGAAGTTCATCATGCGAGAGAATGTTGGTGGAGCGTTGGCGAGGCCGAATGACATGACAGTGTATTCATATGAACCATAGCTTGTTCTGAATGCTGTCTTAGGGATATCTTCTTCACGAATGCGAATCTGATGATAGCCCATACGGAGATCAAGCTTGGAAAATACTTGAGCACCTTTGAGTTGTTCAAACAGCTCATTGATGTTGGGAAGTGGGTACTTGTTCTTTATAGTCTTCTTGTTCAATGGATGGTAGTCAACACAAAGTCGGTCCGTTCCATCCTTCTTCTTCACAAAAAGAACTCCACAACCCCACGGAGAAGAACTAGGTCGGCTGAGACCCATTCACTCTTGAATATCAAGTTGTTTCTTCAGCTCCTTCAACTCTTCAGGTCCAAGCTTGTAAGGACGTTTGCAAACAGGTTCCGTGCCAGGCTCATGATCAATGACGAATTCAACTAGCCGGTGCGGAGGCATTCCTGGAAGCTCTTCTGGAAAGACGTCTTGATATTCGCAAACAAATGGAATTTGAGAGATGGCATCCAGCTCGCCCTTCTCATTGAGAGAAAACAGTCGGATGGTATCATCCCTTGCGGCAAAGACAATTACATCCTCAGACGAATGAGTCAATTGAATGTGCCTGGCAGCACAATCAAGGTGAGCCTTGTGCTTAGAAAGCCAATCCATTCCAAGAATAGGATCGATATCCGAGTTACCAAGGACCACTGGAGAGAACAGAAACTTGTAGTCGCCCAACGTGATAGAGACATCGGGAGCAACCAAACTAGAAGTTAAAAGCTTGTCGGGAGAAACAACTTGCATGACTTTGGGCATAACCTCGGTATCAACATTGTGCTTCGATGCAAATGGGAATGACAAGAAAGAATGCGATGCACCAGTGTCAAAAAGTACTTTTGCAGGAACATCGTTAACAGGAAGGTTACCCATGATGACATCTGACGAGTCCTCTGCCTGAGCTGCATTCATCAAGTTGACCTTGGCGTGCTTGGGGTTATGCTTGACCACTGCATTACTAGCAGATCTCACGGGAGGAGGAGGAGGAAGGCGCCTCTAATTGAAGCATTTGTTGGCATAGTGACCCTTCTGCTGACACTTGTTGCACGTGACCTCCGAGAGTGGACGGTGATACAGAGCACTTGATCTTGGAGCTTGAGATGAAGTCTTGTTCTGAAAGCCTGGGTTGGGTGGGTGGGAAGATCCATTGCCACCTTTGCTCTTCTGCTGATAAGGCTGACGGAACGGAGGAGGAGGAAGCCAATACTTTTGCTGCTTAGAAGCCACTTGAGTTGAGGAAGAAGGAGTCGCATCTCTGGCTCGCTTCTTGGAAGCATCGCACTTGAGTTGAGCAGTCTCTTGCTTCATTGCCATATTGTAAAACTCATCGTACTTCTTCGGCTCAAACAGGACGAGAGCTAGTTGGAGATCTTCTCTGAGGCCACCCCTGAACTGATAAATCATGCTCTTCTCGTCAGGGACGTCTTGCTTGGCGAAACGAGCGAGCCTCTGGAACAGAATGTTATACTGGTAAACAGACAAGCTGCCTTGCTTCAGGTTGCGGAATTCCTCACGCTTGCTTTCAACAACACTCTGAGGAATGTGATGAGCTTTGAAGTCTTGACGGAATTCATCCCAGGTAATCACACGGCCTCCTCTGGAATCTTTGTATCGTTGAAACCATTCTGCAGCTTGATCTTTGAGTTGGAAGGAGGCAAACTTGACAAAGTCCTCAGGCCTGACATTGCTGCACTCGAAATGCTTGCATATATCCACGAGCCAATCATCAGCGTCTGAGGGCTCGACACAGTTGCTGAAGGTCTTTGGCTGGTTAGCAAGGAACTGGTTGAGTGTAGCAAACTGATTCTGATTGTTGCCATGGCCTTGGTTGCGCTCTTGCAGAATTTGCATGATCAGCTGTGTGTTTGCATTGGCAGCGGCCATCACAGCTTGCCATGCCTCCGGAGGTGGAGGTGGTGGTGGCGGATCCTGATTCTGATTCTGACCCTTAGCAGGAGCCATCCTGAAGAGGGTGACATCCGTTAGCATCTTGACAGACAAATATTTAAGCTGAATCAAATGGATCGAAATTGCACATATAGTCTTCACATCCGAACAAAATGAATGAATGAATTCCAATCGAAATGGTCACATTTCCATAAATTGAGAAGCCACTTAGATAGAGGTAGAAGAATAAAACAACAAGGTACGGACAAGAACAAATACTTGGTGACGATTACCCAATCCCAAACCAAATATCCGCGGAAGAAATACTAGAGCAACATGAATTCCCACCTATGAAACTCCCGAACCTTTCCGGTTATGCAATCAGGTGTTGGGGATACAGGGGAAGCATAATATCTCACCCAAAGCTAGCAAATCATACATCCAGTTGTATCCATCCTTCAACACATAACCAAGAAAACTTCGGAAATCATTTACCTCAACCTTCGAAAAGCATCCGTTATATGAGTTATGGCAATACTCCCGAACTCCCGCCCCAGTACTGGGTGGCGTTGAGGTTATCTCACCAACAACTGCATAAAAAAGATTTTCGATGTCGGCGAAACTTAGGTATTCCATAATCTCAACGATAAAATTGTGACGACAACACCTCGGAGCTCAACTCCCCTGGACACTGCCACAACCCCTAAATGTCAGGAGGCACCAAGAACAATGTTCTCATCACAAAACCATCGGAACGATTCCAAGATACCCGCGTGATCCTAAAAAAAATTAGTGAAATTTGAGAAGAGAAGAATCAAAGCTCTACGTCAGGATGCCTCACCAGAGTGACGAAGGGACTGAGGAGTAAAAAGAAGTCCTACTCTCCGATATATATAATATTAAATGACTCAAAACATTTTTCTAGACTCAACAACGCCAACGATTCGATCAAGCAGGGGGCTGCTAAGGTCGGGGAAGGCTCTGATTACCAACTTGTAACGCCCTCGATGCGGCTATATCTCGCACGTGTCGAAGCACGACTTAAAGGCATAACCGCATTGGAAGCAATGTCGCAAGTGAGGTAATCTTCGCAAACAACCCATGTAATACAATAAGGGAAAAGATACATAGTTGGCTTACACTCGCCACCTCACACAAATGCATAAATAACATTACATTCATCCAATTACACTCAAGGTCTGACTACGGAACCAAAATGAAGAACAACCCCAAAATGCGACAAAGTCCCCAATCGCCCCAACTGGGCACCACTACTGATCATCTGGGAAAGACACGTAGTAATGACGAGAGTCTTCATAGAACTCCCACTTGAGCTCGGTCATATCATCTAGAGCGGCATCATCGGTCCCTGCATCTGGTTTTGGAAGTAATCTGTGAGTCACGGGGACTCAGCAATCTCACACCCTCGGGATCAAGACTATTTAAGCTTAAAGGTAAGGCAAAGGTATGAGGTGGAGCTGCAGCAAGCGACTTGCATATATGGTGGCTAACATACGCAAATGAGAGCGAGAAGAGAAGGCAAAAGCACGGTCGAACAACTATGATCAAGAAGTGATCCTAGAACAACCTACGTCAAACATTACTCCAACACCGTGTTCACTTCCTGGACTCCATCGAGAAGAGACCATCACGGTTACACACGTGGTTGGTGCATTTTAATTAAGTTAAGTTTCAAGTTATCTACAACCGGACATTAACAAATTACCATCTGCCCATAACCGCGGGCACGGCTTTCGAAAGTTCAAATCCCTACAGGGGAGTCCCAACTTGGCCCATCACAAGCTCTCACGGTCAACGAAGGATATTCCTTCTCCCAAGACAATATGATCAGAATCGGCATCCCGGTTACAAGACATCCTCCACAATGGTAAAACAAGTCCAGCAACACCGCCCAAATGTGCCGACAAATCCCGATAGGAGCTGCACATATCTCGTTCTCAGGGCACACTCAGATGAGACATCCTACGAGTAAAACCAACCCTCAAGTTGCCCCGAGGTGGCCCCGCAGTCTACTCGGTCAGACCAACACTCAGAGGAGCACTGGCCCAGGGGGGTTTAAATAAAGACGACCCTTGAGCTCCGGAAACCCAAGGAAAAAAGAGGCTAGGTGGAGAATGGTAAAACCAAGGTTGGGCATTGCTAGAGGAGTTTTATTCAAGGCGAATTGTCAAGGGGTTCCCATTATAACCCAACCGTATAAGGAACGCAAAATCCGGGAACATAACACCGATATGACAGAAAATAGGGCGGCAAGAGTGGAACAAAACAGTAGGCATAAGGCTGAGCCTTCCACCCTTTACCAAGTATATAGGTGCATATAGATAAACAATATAATATTATGATATCCCAACAATAAACATGTTCCAACAAGGAACGATCTCCAATCTTCACCTGCAACTAGCAACGCTATAAGAGGGGCTGAGCAAAGCGGCAACATAACCAAACAACGGTTTGCTAGGACATGGTGGGTTAGAGGTTTGACATGGAAATTAGGGAGGCATGACAAGAAAGTGGTAGGTATCGTAGCATAGGCATAGCAAAAGAGCGAGCATCTAGCAAGCAAAAATAGAAGTGATTTCGAGGGTATGGTCATCTTGCCTGCAAAGTTCTCAGAGTTGCCTTGATCCTCGTAGGCATACTCAACGGGCTCCTCGATCACGTACTCGTATCCCGGCTCTACCCAAGCAAGAACAACAAGCAAAAAGGAACACAATCAACCACGTGCAATGCTCAAGCAACATGATGCAAACATGGTATGATATGCGGGATGCGATATGTGATGCATATGCATGATTTGCAAAGGAATGATAGAACCTGGCCTCAACTTGGAAAACCAAGAGTGCCACTGGAAAGGTGAGGTGATTTCGGTCGAAAACGATATAAAGATCACCGGAAACGGATGCACGGTTTGGAAATGGCAAGCAAAACAAATATAGCACCGGTGTGCGATAAACAGCAAGTAGCCTCCTAAATGCATCAAGATAAATAAGCTACTGCACTCAAGCATGGCAACAGAATACATGGCAAGGATACACTCATGATGCTTGACAAAAGATGAACACTGAGCTACGGCTAATTCACTCATTGACAGGTTCAAACAAGCATGGCAAAAGAGCAAAAGATAACAGGTTTCACACTTAGTGAAATTAATAGCATGTCAGGAATTTATCATCAGGAAGCAATCTTTAGAGCACGAAAACTACATGCTACATGAACATAACATGACAAATAAAGGCATGGTATGAAGCTACTCTAAGCATATAACAAAAGTCCCTTAGTGACCATGAGCCAAAAGGGATCAGAAAATACCATTGCAAGCATGTGAACATAGCAAAAACATAAACAGATCCAGACTTAGTGAAAACTGGAGCATGGCAAAACAGATAACGAGTAGGCATGTTTACGAGCTCGATGCACTCACTACAAAGCATGGCATGATAATATAAGCATATACCCAGCAAATAGACATGGCATAGAAGCTAGACATGGCAAGAACAACATCATAGCATGCATGGATCAACAACAACAAGCTCGGCAAAATCACTAAACATGTTAACAATCTTCCAGGAACATTTTATAGCAAAAGTATAGCTCGATTGACTCAAGCTAGGGTGCTCCATAATTGCAAACAAAGACATGGATGGATAGAGCACAACAATATCTTCAAAACATCCTTACTGATCATCCTCAAAATAGGCATGAATCACTAGAAAACAACATGAACATATGGCATAAAAATAATGACAGGGCAAGGACTTAGTGAAATTCTAAGTCCCTGAAATCAGCATCATTGAGTAAGCTACTTTGCATGCTTGTTCTAGTCACCACAAAGATCACAAAAATACATGGCATACACCCCTGTAAAGATAACATGGCATTCTTCAAAACACATGTAGAGCTCAGGATCATAGCATGCACACATTAATCATGGCAAAAATGACAAAAGTGCATTTGCTGAAACAGATCTGAAACTATCATCACATAGCCCTCTTCCAACAGCATTTCGGGCATCAAGATGAGCTCAAATGAAAATGATGCAATGAGATGAAATGATGTACTCTTCGAGATGAACATTTTGATATGCTACACGCACGAATCGGATCTACGATGAGGAAGTTATGATGCGTCAAAGTATTCCAAAAAGTTAGGGTTTCGGGGATAAAAGTCAACCGCGGTGGATCCAGATCCAAATCGGCATGGAAACCGAGGTCGCCAGAATACTGTAGCTCGCTGGCGCGGAACTTGCCGGACTTGGTGAGAGCTCGCCGGAGATGCTCGCCGGGGTGCGGCCGGCGACGAAGAGGAAGGCGACGGCGTCGGTGGCGCCTGCGGGGCGGCGCGCGGCTTGCCGGGGCGACGGCATCGGTCGCCGGTGTCGTGGAGTCGCGGCGGCCAGTGAAGATACGGCGGAGGCCAGCGGCCGGGCGGCGAAAGCGGAGAAACAAGGCGCGCGGGGCCTCGGGCCCTGTTGGCGGCGGGGAGGGCCGACCTCGGGCCCCGCGGGCCGGCAGGATCTGCGGCGAAGTGGTCACCTGCCCCGGACATGTAGCGCGCCCAGATTCGTCGCGGGCGGCGGCGGCAGCTTGTCCGGCCGAAAACGGACGTGTCCGGCGCGGCGCGGTGGAAGAGGAGCTAGGTTAGGGGTGTTTTGATCCGGAAATTTCGAGGGGAGGCCTAGTTTTATAGGTAGAGGGAGCTAGGAAGCTCCAAATGAGGTGCCGTTTGTGGCCACGCGATCGTGATTGAACGATCTAGATGATGGAAGGGGTTTAGATGGGTTTTGGGCCACTTTGGAGGGGTGTTGGGCTGCAACACACACGAGGCCTTTTCGGTCCCTCGGTTAACCGTTGGAGTATCAAACGAAGTCCAAATGACACGGAACTTGACAGGCGGTCTACCGGTAGTAAACCAAGGCCGCATGACAAGTCTCGGTCCAATCCGAAAACGTTTAACCCCACACACGAAAAGAGGTAGAAAGGGGCACTGGAGGACATAGGAGCGCCGGAATGCAAAACGGACAACGGGGAAAATGCTCGGATGCATGAGACGAACACGTATGCAAATGCAATGCACATGATGACATGCTATGAGATGCATGACAAAGACAAAACACACGGAGACAAAAACCCGACAACGAGGAAATATAATAACTTAGTGCCGAAAACGGCAAGAGTTGGAGTACAAATAAGGTAAATTACATCCGCGGTGTTACAATGGGAAAGATGACTAAAACGCCGTTCTCCGGAACTATGGAGCGAGCAACAGATTTGTTGGAAATCATACATACTGATGTGTGTGGTCCGATGAATATTGAGGCTCGCGGCGGGTATCGTTATTTTCTCACCTTCACAGATGATTTGAGCGGATATGGGTATATCTACTTAATGAAACATAAGTCTGAAACATTTGAAAATTTCAAAGAATGTCAGAGTGAAGTGTAAAATCATCGTAATAAGAAAATAAAGTTTCTATGATCTGATCGTGGAGGAGAATATTTGAGTTACAAGTTTGGTCTTCATTTGAAACAATGCGGAATAGTTTCACAACTCACGCCACCCGGAACACCACAGCGTAATGGTGTGTATGAATGTCGTGATCGTACTTTACTAGATATGGTACGATCTATGATGTCTCTTGCCGATTTAACACTATCATTTTAGGGTTATGCTTTAGAGACGGCTGCATTCTCGTTAAATAGGGCACAATCTAAATCTGTTGAGACGACACCTTATGAACTGTGGTTTGGCAAGAAGCCAAAGTTGCCGTTTCTTAAAGTTTGGGGCTGGGATGCTTATGTGAAAAAGCTTCAACCTGATAAGCTCGAACCCAAATCGAAGAAATGTCTCTTCATAGGATACCCAAAGGATACTATTGGGTACACCTTCTATCACAGATCCGAAGGCAAGACATTCGTTGCTAAGAATGGATCCTTTCTAGAGAAGGAGTTTCTGTTGAAAGAAGTGAGTGGGAGGAAAGTAGAACTTGATGAGGTAACTGTACCTGCTCCCTTATTGGAAAGTAGTTCATCACAAAAATCTGTTCCTGTGGCTCCTACACCAATTAGTGAGGAAGCTAATGATGAAGATCATGTAACTTCAGATCAAGTTACTACCGAACCTCATAGGTCAACCAGAGAAAGATCCATGCCAGAGTGGTACGGTAATCCTGTTCTAGAAGTCATGTTACTTGACCATGACGAACCTACGAACTATGAGGAAGCGATGATAAACCCAGATTCCGCAAAATGGCTTGAGGCCATGAAATCTGAGATGGGATCCATGTATGAGAACAAAGTATGGACTTTGGTTGACTTGCCCGATGATCGGCAAGCCATCGAGAATAAATGGATCTTCAAGAAGAAGACTGACGCTGATGGTAATGTTACTGTCTACAAAGCTTGACTTGTTGTGAAAGGTTTTCGAAAAGTTCAAGGAGTTGACTACGATGAGACTTTCTCACCCGTAGCGATGCTTAAGTCCATGCGAATCATCTTAGCAAGTGCTACATTTTATGATTATGAAATTTGGCAAATGGATGTAAATACTGCATTCCTGAATGGATTTCTGAAAGAAGAGTTGTATATGATGCAACCCGAAGGTTTTATCGATCCAAAGGGAGCTAACAAAGTGTGCAAACTCCAGCGATCCATCTATGGACTGGTGCAAGCATCTCGGAGTTGGAATAAACGTTTTGATAGTGTGATCAAAGCATATGGTTTTATACAGACTTTTGGAGAAGCCAATATTTACAAGAAAGTGAGTGGGAGCTCTGTAGCATTTCTAATAATATATGTGGATGACATATTGTTGATTGGAAATGATATAGAATTTCTGGATAGCAGAAAAGGATACTTGAATAAGAGTTTTTCAATGAAAGACCTCGGTGAAGCTGCTTATATATTGGGCATCAAGATCTATAGAGATAGATCAAGACACTTAATTGGACTTTCACAAAGCACATACCTTGATAAATTTTTGAAGAAGTTCAAAATGGATCAGCAAAGAAAGGGTTCTTGCCTATGTTACAAGGTGTGAAGTTGAGTCAGACTCAATGCTCGACCACTGCAGAAGATAGAGAGAAAATGAAAGATGTTCCCTATGCTTCAGCCATAGGCTCTATCATGTATGCAATGCTGTGTACAAGACCTGATGTGTGCCTTGCTATTAGTTTAGCAGGGAGGTACCAAAGTAATCCATGAGTGGATCACTGGACAGCGGTCAAGAACATCCTGAAATACCTGAAAAGGACTAAGGATATGTTTCTCGTTTATGGAGGTGACAAAGAGCTCGTCGTAAATGGTTATGTCGATGCAAGCTTCGACACTGATCCGGATGACTCAAAGTCACAAACCGGATACGTGTTTTTATTGAACGGTGGAGCTGTCAGTTGGTGCAGTTCTAAGCAAAGCATCGTGGCGGGATCTACGTGTGAAGCGGAGTACATAGCTTCTTCGGAAGCAGCAAATGAAGGAGTCTGGATGAAGGGGTTCATATCCGATCTAGGTGTCATACCTAGTGCATCGGGTCCAATGAAAATCTGTTGTGACAATACTGGTGCAATTGCCTTGGCAAAGGAATCCAGATTTCACAAAAGAACCAAGCACATCAAGAGACGCTTCAATTCCTTCCGCGATCAAGTCAAGGAGGGAGACATAGAGATTTGCAAGATACATACGGATCTGAATGTTGCAGACCCGTTAACTAAGCCGCTCTCACGAGCAAAACATGATCAGCACCAAGACTCCATGGGTGTTAGAATCATTACTGTGTAATATAGATTATTGACTCTAATGCAAGTGGGAGACTGAAGGAAATATGCCCTAGAGGCAATAATAAAGTTGTTATTTATATTTCCTTATATCATGATAAATGTTTATTATTCATGCTAGAATTGTATTAACCGGAAACTTAGTACATGTGTGAATACATAGACAAACAGAGTGTCACTAGTTTGCCTCTACTTGACTAGCTCGTTGAATCAATGATGGTTATGTTTCCTAACCATAGACATGAGTTGTCATGTGATTAACGGGATCACATCATTAGAGAATGATGTGAGACTTGACCAATTCCGTTAGCTTAGCACGATGATCGTTTAGTTTGTTGCTATTACTTTCTTCATGACTTATACATGTTCCTATGACTATGAGATTATGCAACTCCCGAGTACCGGAGGAACACTTTGTGTGCTACCAAATGTCACAACGTAACTGGGTGATTATAAAGGTGCTCTACAGGTGTCTCCGATGGTACTTGTTGAGTTGGCAAAGATCGAGATTAGGATTTGTCACTCCGATTGTCGGAGATGTATCTCTGCGCCCTCTCGGTAATGCACATCACTATAAGCCTTGCAAGAATTGTGACTGATGAGTTAGTTGCAGGATGATGCATTCTGAAACGAGTAAAGAGACTTGCTGGTAACGAGATTGAACTAGGTATAAGGATACCGACGATCGAATCTCGGGCAAGTAACATACCGATGACAAAGGGAACAACGTATGTTGTTATGCGGTTTGACTGATAAAGATCTTCGTAGAATATGTAGGAACCAATATGAGCATCCAGGTTCCGCTATTGGTTATTGACCGGAGATGAGTCTCGGTGATGTCTACATAGTTCTCGAACCCGTAGGGTCCGCACGCTTAAAGTTCGGTGACGATCGGTAATATGAGTTTATGTGTTTTGATGTACCGAAGGTAGTTCGGAGTCCCAGATATGATCACGGATATGAAGAGGAGTCTCGAAATGGTCGAGACATAAAGATCGATATATTGGAAGCCTATATTTGGACATCGGAATAATTCCAGCTGAAATCGGGATTTTACCGGAGTACCGGGAGGTTACCGGAACCCCCCGGTAAATGTATGGGCCTTATCGGGCCATAGTAGAGAGAAAGAGAGAGGAGACCAGGGCAGTATGCACGCCCCCTGTCCCTCTGGTCCGAATTGGACTAGGAGGGGTGCGGCGCCCCCTTTCCTTCCTCCCTCTCTCCCCCTTCCTTCTCTCCTAGTCCACCTAGGGAAGGGGGGAATCCTACCCCGGTGGGAGTAGGACTCCTCCTGGCGCGCCCTGCTAGGGCCGGCCGGCCTCCCCCCTTGCTCCTTTATATACGGGGGCAGGGGGCACCCCAAGACACAAAAGTTGATCAGTTGATCTTTTAGCCGTGTGCGGTGCCCCCCTCCACCATAGTCCACCTCGGTCATATCGTAGCGGTGCTTAGGCGAAGCCCTGCATCGGTAGCATCATCATAACCGTCATCACGCCGTCGTGCTGACGGAACTCTCCCTCAAAGCTCTGTTGGATCGGAGTTCGTGGGACATCACCGAGCTGAACGTGTGCTGAACTCGGAGGTGCCGTACGTTCGGTACTTGGATCAGTCGGATCGTGAAGACATACGACTACATCAACTGCGTTCTCATAATGCTTCCGCTTACGGTCTACGAGGGTACGTGGACGACACTCTCCCCTCTCGTTGCTATGCATCACCATGATCTTGCGTGTGCGTAGGAAATTTTTGAAATTACTATGTTTCCCATCAGTTTTTGCCATAGAAAAGTTGTAATAAAGTAGATATAATGCAAAAATAAAATATGAATGGGTTTACAATAGTACTTATAGTTGTGATTTTCTTTCTTATACTAACGTATCTCACGAAGGTCTTGTTGAGTTTTGTGTGATTGAAGTTTTCATGTTTTGGGTGATATTACGATGGATGAGGGGATAAGGATTAGCAAAAGGCTAAGCTTGGGGATGCCCAAGCCACCCCAAGATAATATTCAAGAAGTATCAAGCAACTAAGCTTGGGGATGCACCTGAGTGGCATCCCCTATTTCTTCTAACAACCATCGGTATTTTACTTGAAACTATATTTTTATTCGTCACATATTATGAGTTTTGCTTGGAGCGTCTTGTATGATATGAGTCTTTGCTTGTTTTGCTTTCTATTTTTATTCATGAATCCTTGCTGGACACACCTATTTGAGAGAGCCAACATTATGTTATGACTTGTTAGAATTGCTCTCTATGCTTCACTTAAATCCTTTTGAGCTATGGAGTTGCTCTAGTGCTTCACTTATATCTTTTTGAGCATGGTGTGCTTTAGCATTTTTGGAGAAATGCTCTCATGCTTCACTTAGAATTATTTGAGAGTTAGTAAAAATTTTAAGAAATTCTCTCATGCTTCACTTCAATTATTATGAGAGAAGAAATTTTTTATGCTCATGTTCTTCACTTATATTTGTTTGAGCTTATTAAAAGCAACATATGAAACTAGTCCCAAAGCGATAGATATCCAAGGAGGATATAATAAAAACTTTCATGAAGATCATTGGACAAAATAAACTTGACTCCTTGTAATAGTTTTGAGATATGTTGATCTAATATGTGAGTCATGTTGATGAATAATTATGCCTTAGTAAGAATATTGGTGTTAAGGTTTGTGATTTCCTATGCAAGCACGAAAGTCAATAGTTATGCAATGAAATTACATCCTACTTGTGGTGCATTATTCTGTGTTAGTTATGCTTAATGCTCACTTATGAGATTTTTCGTTTCTTGGTTGGATGCTTCCCAATCTTTTGCTAGCCTTCATTTGTACTAAGTATGATCACTACTTGTGCATCCAAAATCCTTTAAACCAGTTTTGCCACATGAGTCCACTATACCTACCTATATGCGGTATTTTGTTGTTGTTCTAAGCAAATTTGTATGTGCCATCTCTAATTTTCAAAATAACCTTCTCTTTTGTGTGCTCATACCGCTCATGAAACGGTAGGGGGTGGCTGATATATTTCCATGCTAGATGTGTTATTCTCAAGATGAGTGTTTGTTCACTTGTCATTGCACGATAGTATGGCAAAGTTATTAGGGATGCCCAGTCCCAAAATAAAAAATGAATTTACTTTATGTTGTGAAATAATAAATTCCTTGGAAAGTGTTGGTATGGAAGGCACCTGTGGATACGGTTAGCCATGGAAAGTGAAAGTATGAGGAAAAAGGAATAAATTTTATTTTTTGTTTGGGAACTTCCTATGATATATCTAGCATGGAAATTATTGGGAACTACTCAATCGTTTTTGTCGATAGGAAAAGCGTGCCACCCAAAATGATTTATCTCTATCTTTTTCGCTTTGAGCTTTGGCACCTCTACAAATCCCTAGTTCCCTCCGCAAAGGGCCTTTCTATTTACTTTATGCAATTTTTTTTACTTGAGTCTCCATCTTCTCTTATAAAGCACCAACTAAGGGGCGCTATGATCGTACTTGAGCATCGGGTGTAGCTAATATGCGAGTGTGTTTCATGAATGGATGAATGATTGAGCATAATGGGCTAGGAATAACTTGCTTTAGCGTTGATATTTTGAAATACATGGTTGTTTGTTGATATGCTTGAGTATTAAAGTCCTCATGTCAAAACTAGACTATTGCTTTGAACCATATAAAAGTCCAATTGTCCATGCTATAAAGAAAGAATATGTGATAAACATGTTAGGCGGCATTCCACATCAAAAAATCTATTTTTATCATTTACCTACTCGAGGACGAGCAGGAATTAAGCTTGGGATGCTGATACGTCTACAACATATCTATAATTTTTTATTGTTCCATGATGTTATATTATCGTTCTTGGATGTTTTACAATCATTTTATATCATTTTTTAGACTAACCTATTGACATAGTGCCAAGTGCCAGTTGTTGTTTTTTGCTTGTTTTTTACATCGGAGAAAATCAATAACAAACGGAGTCCAAATGCAGCGAAACTTCTTGTGGTTTTTTATGGACCAGAAGACACTCAATGGGCCAGAGAAGCACCTGGGGGTGCCCCGAGGGGGGCACAACCCACCAGGGCGCGCCCAGGTGGGTTGTGCCCACCTCGGTGGCCTCCCGCACCGCCTCTTTGCTCTATAAATACCCCAATATTCCAGAGACCCTAGGGGAGTCGATGAAAATCAATTCCAACCGCCGCAAGTTCTAGAAACCACAAATCCAATCTAGACACCATCACGGAGGCGTTCAACATCCTTATTGGTGCCTCTCCGATGATGCATGAGTAGTTCTTTGTAGACCTACGGGTCCGTAGTTAGTAGCTAGATGGCTTCCTCTCTCTCTCTCTCAATCTCTCTCTCTCTCTTGATTCTCAATATAATGGTCTCTTGGAGATCTATTTGATGTAACTCTTTTTGCGATGTGTTTGTTGGGATCCGATGAACTTTGAGTTTATGATCAGATCTATATTTTTATCCATGAAAGTTATTTGAGTTCTTTGATCTCTTATATGCATTATTACTTATAGCCTCGTATTTCCTCTTCGAATCTTTGGTCTATTTAGGCCAACTAGATCAATTTTTCTTGCCATGGGAAGAGGTGCTTTGTGATGGGTTCGATCTTACGATGCTTGATCCCAGTGACAGAAGGAGAAATGACACCTATGTATCGTTGCTATTAAGGATAACAAGATGGGGTCTATTTTCACATAAATAGATCTTGTCTACATCATGTCATTGTTCTTATTGCATTACTTCGTTTCTCCATGAACTTAATACATTAGATGCATGCTGGATAGCGGTCGATGTTTGGAGTAATAGTAGTAGATGCAGGTAGGAGTCGGTCTACTAATCTTGGACGTGATGCCTATATAATGATCATTGCCTGGATATCGACATGATTATTTGAAGTTCTAACAATTTCCCAACAGTAATTTGTTTACCCACTGTATGTTATTTTCTCGAGAGAAGCCACTAGTGAAATCTCAGGCCCCCAGGTCTCTTCTTTATTATATTTGCCTTCGCGGTCTATTTTTATTTGCTTTTATTTTAGATCTATTGATCCAAAGATACAAAAATACCTTGCTGCAATTTTTATTTATGTATTTTATCTCGCGTTCCCGCGAGATCTATTTATCCAATCTACTAAAATTTTACCTATCTTTTTACCCGTGAGGGATTGACAACCCCTCTCTTATGTCGGGTTACAAGTATTTGCTCTTTGTGTGCAGGAGCTGTTTACGTGGTGTTGCGTGGTTATCCTACTGGTTCGATAACCTTGGTCTCATCACTGAGGGATGATAACCCACAAGTATAGGGGATCGCAACAGTTTTTGAGGGTAGAGTATTCAACCCAAATTTATTTATTCGACACAAGGGGAGCCAAAGAATATTCTCAAGTATTAGCAGCTGAGTTGTAAATTCAACCACACCTGGAAACTTAATATCTATAGCAAAGTGTTTAGTAGCAAAGTAATATGATAGTAGTGTTAACGGTGGTAAAAGGTAATGGTAGCGAAAGTAATATTTTTGGTATTTTGTAGTGATGATAACAATAGCAACGGAAAGGTAAATAAGCGAAGAACAATATATGGAAAGCTCGTAGGCAATGGATCGGTGATGCAGAATTATGCCGGATGCGGTTCATCATGTAACAGTCATAACCTTGGGTGACACAGAACTAGCTCCAGTTCATTAATGTAATGTAGGCATGTATTCCAAATATAGTCATACGTGCTTATGGAAAAGAACTTGCATGACATCTTTTGTCCTACCCTCCCATGGCAGCGGGGTCCTAGCAGGAACTAAGGGATATTAAGGCCTCCTTTTAATAGAGTACCGGAACAAAGCATTAACACATAGTGAATACATGAACTCATCAAACTACCGTCATCACCGGTAAGTATCTCGATTATTGTCACTTAGGGGTTAACGGATCATAACACATAATAGGTGACTATAGACTTGCAAGATAGGATCAAGAACTCTCATATATTAATGAAAACATAATAGGTCCAGATCTGAAATCGCGGCACTCGGGCCCTAGTGACAAGCATTAAGCATAGCAAAGTCATAGCAACATCAATCTCAGAACATAGTGGATACTAGGGATTAAACCCTAACAAAACTAACTCAATTACATGATAAATCTCATCCAACCCATCACCGTCCAGCAAGGCTACGATGGAATTACTCATGCATGGCGGTGAGCATCATGAAATTGGTGATGGAGGATGGTTGATGATGATGATGGCGACGGATTCCCCTCTCCGGAGCCCCGAACAGACTCCAGATCAGCCCTCCCGAGAGAGTTTAGGGCTTGGCGGCGGCTCCGTATCGTAAAACACGATGAATCCTTCTCCCTAGGTTTTTTCTCCCCGAAAGTGAATATATGGAGTCAGGGTTGAGGTCGGTGGAGCGTTAGGGGTCCCACAAGGCATGGGGGCACGCCCCCACCCTCGTGGACAGGTGGAGGCCCCTGACGTGGATCTTCCTTCCGGTATTTTTTTATATATTCCAAAATAAATCTCCGTTGATTTTCAGGTCATTCAGAGAACTTCTATTTCTGCACAGAAATAACACCATGGCAATTCTGCTGAAAACAGTGTCAGTCCGGGTTAGTTCCATTCAAATCATGCAAGTTAGAGTCCAAAACAAGCGCAAAAGTGTTTGGAAATGTAGATACAACAGAGACGTATCAAGTCCCCCAAGCTTAAACCTTTGCTTGTCCTCAAGCAATTCAGTTGATAAACTGAAAGTGATAAAGAAAAACTTTTACAAACTCTGTTTGCTCTTGTTGTTGTAAATATGTAAAGCCAGCATTCAAGTTTTCAGCAAAGATTATGAACTAACCATATTCACAATAACATTTAGGTCTCATGTTTACTCATATCAATGGCATAATCAACTAGCGAGCAATAATAATAAATCTTGGATGACAACACTTTATCAAAACAATCATGATATGATATAACAAGATGGTATGTCGCTAGCCCTTTCTGAGACCGCAAAACATAAATGCAAAGCACCTTTAAAGATCAAGGACTGGCTAGAGATTGTAATTCATGGTAAAAGAGATCCAGTCAAGTCATACTCAGTGTGAACTAACAGTAATGAATGCAAATGACAGTGGTGCTCTCCAACTGATGCTTTTTGATAAGAGGATGATGACTCAGCATAAAAGTAAATAGATAGGCCCTTGACAGAGGGAACCAGGGATTTGTAGAGGTGCCAGAGCTCGGTTTTGAAATAGATATGAATAATATTTTGAGCGGTATACTTTCATTGTCAACATAACAACCGAGAGATGGCGATATCTTCCATGCTACACACATTATAGGCGGTTCCCAAACAGAATGGTAAAGTTTATACTCCCCCTCCACCAACAAGCATCAATCCATGGCTTGCTCGAAACAACGAGTGCCTCCAACTAACAAGAGTCCCGGGGGAGTTTTGTTTGCAGTTATTTTGATTTGATTTGCATAAAGCATGGGACTGAGCATCCCGGTGACCAGCCATTTTCTCGTGAGTGAGGAGCGGAGTCCACTCCTCTTGAGAATAACCCACCTAACATGGAAGATACGGACAGTCCTAGTTGATACATGAGCTATTCGAGCATACAAAACAGAATGTTTATTTGAAGGTTTAGAGTTTGGCACATACAAATTTACTTGGAACGGCAGGTAGATACTGTGTATAGGTAGGTATGGTGGACTCATATGGAATAACTTTGGGGTTTATGGAATTGGATGCACAAGCAGTATTCCCGCTTAGTACAGGTGAAGGCTAGCAAAAGACTAGGAAGCGACCAGCTAGAGAGCGACAACAGTCATGAACATGCATTAAAATTAATCAACACCGAATGCAAGCATGAGTAGGATATAATGCACCATGAACATAAATATCGTAGAGGCTATGTTGATTTTGTTTCAAGTACATGCGTGAACATGTGCCAAGTCAAGCCACTCGAATCGTTCAAAAGAGGATACCACCCTATCATACCACATCACAACCATTTTAATAGCATGTTGGCACGCGAGGTAAACCATTATAAGCTCCTAGCTGATTAAGCATGGCATAAGCAACTATAGTCTCTAATTGTCATTGCAAACATGTTTATTCATAATAGGCTGAATCAGGAACGATGAATTAATCATATTTACAAAAACAAGAGAGGTCGAGTTCATACCAGCTTTTCTCGTCTCAATAAGTTCATCATATAATCATCATTATTGCGTTTCACTTGCACGACCGAATAGTGTGGATAATAATAATAGTGCACGCGCATTGGACTAAGCTGGAATCTGCAAGCATTCAATTCAAGAGAGAAGACAAGGTAATATGGGCTCTTTGTTAGATCAACGATAATGCATATAGGAGCCACTTTAACATTTTTATTATGGTCTTCTCCTCTCGACCCACAAGGAACAAGAAAAGAAACAAAACTATTTACACGGGAAAGCTCCCAACAAGCAAAAGAAGAACAAGAAATCTTTTTGGGTTTTCTTTTTTTAATTACTACTACAAGCATGTAAACTAAACTAATTGAAAGCTACAACTATTTTTTTGTCTTTCTTAAGGTTTATTAAACACACAAGAAGAAAGCATAAAAAGGAAAATAAACTAGCATGGATGATACAGTGAAAAAGTATGAGCACCGATAACTAGCAGTGAGTGTGTGAACATGAATGTAATGTCGATGAGAAATACGTACTCCCCCAAGCTTAGGCTTTTGGCCTAAGTTGGTCTATGGCCACGACTAGCCTGGCGGATATCCAAAGTAATAGTTGGGGTCGTACTGTGAAGAAGCCTTGGATTGCCACTGGTTGGCAATCACCTCTGAATCCCATTGGTAATCAGACTGTCGTGGAGGATCAAATTGTGATTCCGGCTCTGGATCTATAGCTGATGTAGGGTTCCGGTAGGTGTGAATGGCCTCCAACGGAACAAGGTACTTGCCTATAGATAAATCAAACAAGGAAGGAGCATGCAAGGTAATAGTCTCAGGATGATTTTTACCAAATATTAATTTGTACTTAAGCGCCTTTTCCCTATTCTTAACAATAAAATCATGTGCTACCATACTCTTGTAATATAGATAAACAGGAGGCAGCAATTTTTCTTCTTTCTCATAGTGCCTAATAGGTATGTTAAAATGTGCAGCGAGGCGCGAGGCAAAGATGCCTCCAAGGACGGGGCCCTTAGTACGGTTAAGATTTATCCGCTTTGCAACAATAGCGCCCATACTAAATGTGTCATCACGAAATAAAGCATGGCACAAAATAACAATATCTAGGGCACTCAGGTTTCCACAGTTTCCGCGCCCAATTAAGCATCTACTAGCAAATATAGCAAAGTAACATAGAACAGGAAAGTGTATGCTAGTAATTCATGCGTCGGAAACCTTCCTCGTTTCCCCTACAGTAATGGTATCAATAAACCCATCCACATCGTCATGATGTGGTTCCTCTACGCTGCCCTTGAAAGGGACCAAACAAACCCAACAAAAGTCATGAAGTGACATCTCCTTATGCTCATCATATAAATAAAATTCCACCATAGGTGGTGAGCTCCTAGCATGGAAATGAAAGTTTTGCACAAAGATATTTGTGAGTAAGAGATACTGTTTGCATCGGTCGTGGAGGAAGGCGGTGAGGCCTGCATTCTCAGCCAATTCATAGAAATCATCATAAATCTCGGTTGCTCTCAAGAAATGATCACAAGGCCATTCACATGGTCAAACCTCCGCGGTGCGAGGAAGATTATATTTGGGCCTCTTATCCTCCTCACTTTGCTTATCCTTCGAGCTTTGGCTCGATGAGCCCCTCAAAAATCTCTTCATCTTTTTCTGAAAATTTCTAAAATTTTTAGTAACTTCAAAACAAAAGTGAACCAAACTCAATAATATTGATAGCAACTACTCCTACAAGTGCCTAGAGGCAATATCATGCATCAAAACTACTTTTGACCACATAAATTTGACATGCAAGCTCAAGAACAGGGTCACCTAAGCAGCAAAAATATGCAATGAATAAAGCACTAGAAAAAAAACTTATTGGACCATTGGAGGAGTCACATACCAAGGAACAATCCCCAAAACTAGTTTTTTGAATGGAGCTTTGAGCAAGGAGATCGAAAATGGCAGCAAAATGAGCTTGAACTCGGGTTTGAGCTGGTTAGTGATGTTTGTGGGAGGAAGAAGGAGTGTGTGGTAGTTGGAATAAGTGGAGGGGAGCCACCGTGGGCCCACGAGGCAAGGGGCGTGCCCTCCACCCTCGTGGCCAGGTGCTTGCGCCCCCTGCTGTGTTTTCAGTGCCAGATATTCTCAAATATTCCAGAAAAAATCGTATTTAAATTTCAGGGCATTTGGAGAACTTTTATTTTCGGGTTATTTTTTATTGCATGGATAATTCAGAAAACAGACATAATATACTATTTTTGCTTTATTTCAACTAAATAACAGAAAGTAAAAAGAGGGTACAGAGAGTTGTGTTTTCTAAATTCATCCATCTCATGCTCATCAAAAGGAATCCACTAACAAGGTTGATCAGGTCTTGTTAACAAACTCATTTCGAATAACATGGAACCAGAGAATTTTCGAATAACACTAGGTTACCTCGACGGGGATATGCACATCCCCAATAATAAGAATATCATATTTCTTCCTGACAGTAGGAAGAGGAAATTCAAAACCTCCAATAGTAATAGTTGGAATTTTTCCAATAGAGTTGATAATGTGGACTTGAGGTTGTTTCCTCGAAAAGTGTACCGTATGCTCATTACCATTAACATGAAAAGTGACATTGCCTTTGGTGCAATCAATAACAGCCCCTGCAGCATTCAAAAAGGGTCTTCCAAGAATAATAGACATACTATCGTCCTCGGGAATATCAAGAATAACAAAGTCCGTTAAAATAGTAACGTTTGCAACCACAACAGGCACATCCTCAAAAATACCTGCAGGTATAGTAGTTGATTTATCAGCCATTTGCAAAGATATTTCAGTAGGTGTCAACTTATTCAAATCAAGTCTATGATATAAAGAGAGAGGCATGAGACTAACACCGGCTTCAAGATCACATAAAGCAGTTTTAACATAGTTTCTTTTAATGGAACATGGTATAGTTGGTACTCCTGGATCTCCTAGTTTCTTAGGTATTCCATCCTTAAAAGTATAATTAGCAAGCATGGTGGAAATTTCAGCTTCCGGTATCTTTCTTTTATTTGTAACAATTTCTTTCATATACTTAGCATAAGGATTCATTTTGAGCATATCAGTTAATCGCATACGCAAAAAGATAGGTATATTCATTTCAGCAAAGCACTCAAAATCCTCATCATCCTTTTTCTTGGATGGTTTAGGAGGAAAAGGCATGGGTTTCTGAACCCATGGTTCTCTTTCTTTACCGTGCTTCCTAGCAATTGTTGGGGAACGTAGTAACTTCAAAATTTTCCTACGCACACGCAGGATCATGGTGATGCATAGCAACGAGAGGGGAGAGTATCGTCCACGTACCCTCGTACACCGAAAGCGGAAGCGTTAGCACAACGCGGTTGATGTAGTCGTACGTCTTCATGATCCGACCGATCCAAGTACCGAACGTACGACACCTCCGAGTTCAGCACACGTTCAGCTTAATGACGTCCCGTGAACTCTGATCCAGCAGAGCTTCACGGAAGAGTTCCTTCAGCACGACGGCGTGATGACGGTGATGATGTTGCTACCGACGCAGGGCTTCGCCTAAGTACCGCTACGATATGACCGAGGTGGAATATGGTGGAGGGGGCACCACACACGGTTGGGAGAGATCAACATATCAACTTGTGTGTTCTAGGGTGCCCCCTGCCCCCGTATATAAAGGAGCAAGGGGGAGGCCAGCCGGCCCCTATAGGGCGCGCCAGGAGGAGGAGTCCTCCTCCTAGTAGGAGTAGGAGGAGAGGGAGAAGGAAGGAGAGGGAGGAAAAGGAGGAAAGGGGGGCCGGCCCCCTAGTCCAATTCTGTTTGGGCTAGGGGCCGCGCGCCCTGCCTCCTCTCTTCCACCACTTGGCCCATGAGGCCCATTACTTCTTCCTCGTATTCCCGTAACTCCATGGTACCCCGAAAAATACCCGAATCACTCGGAACATTTCCGATGTCCGAATATAGTCGTCCAATATATCGATCTTTACATCTCGACCATTTCGAGACTCCTCGTCATGTCCCCAATCTCATCTGGGACTCTGAACTACCTTCGGTACATCAAATCACATAAACTCATAATACCAATCATCACAGAACTTTAAGCGTGCGGACCCTACGGGTTCGAGAACTATGTAGACATGACCGAGACACGTCTCCGGTCAGTAACCAATAGCGGAACCTGGATGCTCATATTGGTTCCTACATATTCTACGAAGATCTTTATTGGTCAAACCGCATAACAACATGCGTTGTTCCCTTTGTCATCAGTATGTTACTAGCCCGGGATTCGATCGTCGGTATCTCAATACCTAGTTCAATCTCGTTACCGGCAAGTCTCTTTACTCGTTCCGTAATGCATCATTTCGCAACTAACTCATTAGTCACATTGCTTGCAAGTCTTATAGTGATGTGCATTACCGAGAGGGCCCAGAGATACCTCTCCGACAATCGGAGTGACAAATCCTAATCTCGATCTATGCCAACTCAACAAACACCATCGGAGACACCTGTAGAGCACCTTTATAATCACCCAGTTACGTTGTGACGTTTGGTAGCACACAAAGTGTTCCTCCGATATTCGAGAGTTGCATAATCTCATAGTCATAGGAACATGTATAAGTCATGAAGAAAGCAATAGCAACATACTAAACGATCAAGTGCTAAGCTAACAGAATGGGTCAAGTCAATCACATAATTCCCTAATGATGTGATCCCATTAATCAAATGACAACTCATGTCTATGGCTAGGAAACTTGACCATCTTTGATTCAATGAGCTAGTCAAGTAGAGGCATACTAGTGACACTCTGTTTGTCTATGTATTCACACATGTACTAAGCTTCCGATTAATACAATTCTAGCATGAATAATAAACATTTATCATGAAATAAGGAAATAAATAATAACTTTATTATTGCCTCTAGGGCATATTTCCTTCAGTCTCCCACTTGCACTAGAGTCAATAATCTAGTTCACATTGCCATGTGATTTAACACCGATAGTTCACATCACCATGTGATTAACACCCATAGTTCACATCATCATGTGACCAACACCCAAAGGGTTTACTAGAGTCAATAATATAGTTCACATCGCTATGTGATTAACACCCAAAGAGTACTAAGGTGTGATCATGTTTTGCTTGTGAGAGCAGTTTAGTCAACGGGTCTGCCACATTCAGATCCGTATGTATTTTGCAAATTTCTATGTCTACAATGCTCTACACGGAGCTACTTTAGCTAATTTCTCCTACTTTCAATATGCATCCAGATTGAGACTTAGAGTCATCTGTATTAGTGTCAAAAATTTGCATCGACGTAAACCTTTACGATGAACCTTTTGTCACCTCCATAATCGAGAAACATATCCTTATTACACTAAGGATAATTTTGACCGTTGTCCAGTGATCTACTCCTAGATCACTATTGTACTCCCTTGCCAAACTCAGTGTAGGGTATACAATAGATGTGGTACATAGCATGGTATACTTTATAGAACCTATGGCTGAGGCATAGGGAATGACTTTCATTCTCTTTCTATCTTCTGCCGTGGTCGGGATTTGAGTCTTACTCAACTTCACACCTTGCAACACAGGCAAGAACTCTTTCTTTGATTGTTCCATTTTGAACTAATTCAAAATCTTGTCAAGGTACGTACTCATTGAAAATCTTTATCAAGTGTCTTGACCTATCTCTATAGATCTTGATGCTCAACCTGTAAGCAGCTTCACCGAAGTCTTTCTTTGAAAAACTCCTTCCAAATACTCCTTTATGCTTTCCAGAAAATTCTACATTATTTCTGATCAACAATATGTCATTCACATATATTTATCAGAAATGTTGTAGTGCTCCCACTCACATTCTTGTAAATACAGGCTTCACCGCAAGTCTGTATAAAATTATATGCTTTGATCAACTCATCAAAGCGTATATTCCAACTCCGAGATGCTTGCACCAGTCCATAGATGGATCACTGGAGCTTGCACATTTTGTTAGCACCTTTAGGATTGACAAAACCTTCTGGTTGCATCATATACAACTCTTCTTTAAGAAATCCATTAAGGAATGTAGTTTTGACATCCATTTGCTAGATTTCATAAAATGTGGCAATTTGCTAACATGATTCAGACAGACTTAAGCATCGCTACAAGTGAGAAAATCTCATTGTAGTCAACATCTTGAACTTTGAACTTTGTTAAAAACCTTTTTCGAAAAGTCAAGCTTTTGTAGATAGTAACACTACTATCAGCGTCTGTCTTCCTCTTGAAGATCCATTTATTTTCTATGGCTTGCCGATCATCGGACAAGTCAACCAAAGTCCACACTTTGTTCTCATATATGGATCCCATCTCAGATTTCATGGCCTCAAGCCATTTCACGGAATCTGTGCTCATCATCGCTTCCTCATAGTTCATAGGTTCGTCATGGTCAAGTAACATGAACTCCACAATAGGATTACCGTACCACTCTGGTGCGGAACGTACTCTGGTTGACCTACGAGGTTCGGTAGTAACTTGATCTGAAGTTACATGATCATCATCATTAGCTTCCTCACTAATTGGTGTAGGAGTCATAGAAACAGATTTCTATGATGAACTACTTTCCAATAAGGGAGCAGGTACAGTTACCTCATCAAGTTCTACTTTCCTCCCACTCACTTCTTTCGAGAGAAACTCCTTCTCTAGAAAGGATCCATTCTCAGCAACAAATATCTTGCCTTCGGATCTGTGATAGAAGGTGTACCCAACTGTCTCCTTTGGGTATCCTATGAAGACACATTTCTCCGATTTGGGTTTGAGATTATCAGGATGAAACTTTTTCACATAAGCATCACAACGCCAAACTTTAAGAAACGACAACTTTGGTTTCTCGCCAAACCACAGTTCATATGGTGTCGTCTCAACGGATTTAGATGGTGCCCTTTTTAACGTGAATGCAGTTGTCTCTAATGCATAACCCCAAAATGATAGTGGTAAATCGGTAAGAAACATCATAGATTGCACCATATCTAATAAAGTATGGTTACGATGTTCGGACACACCATTACGCTGTGGTGTTCCAGGTGGCGTGAAACTATTCCGGATTGTTTCAAATGAAGACCAAACTTGTAACTTAAATATTCTCCTCCACGATCAGATCGTAGAAACTTTATTTTCTTGTTACGATGATATTCTACTTCACTCTGAAATTGTATGAACTTTTCAAATGTTTCAGACTTATGTTTCATCAAGTAGATATACCCATATCTGCTCAATTCATCTGTGAAGGTCAGAAAATAACGATACCCACCGCGAGCCTCAACACTCATCAGATTGCATACATCAGCATGTATTATTTCCAATAAGTCAGTTGCTCGCTCCATTGCTCCAGAGAACAGAGTCTTAGTCATCTTGCCCATGAGGCATGGTTCGCAAGCATCAACTGATTCATAATCAAGTGATTCCAAAAGCCCATCAGCATGGATTTTCTTCATGCGCTTTACACCAATATGACCTAAAATGGCAGTGCCACAAATAAGTTGCACTATCATTATTAACTTTGCATCTTTTGGCTTCAATATTATGAATATGTGTATCACTATGATCGAGATCCAACAAACCATTTTCATTGGGTGTATGACCATAGAAGGTTTTATTCATGTAAATAGAACAACAATTATTCTCTAATTTAAATGAATAACCGTTTTGCAATAAACATGATCAAATCATATTCTTGCTCAACGCAAACACCAAATAACACTTATTTAGGTTCAACACTAATCCTGAAAGTATAGGGAGTGTGTGATGATGATCATATCTGTCGGTGTTCTGGGAACGGGGGTCCCCAGACTTGCCTGCCTGCGGCCCGCGGTGTGGCTGAACCAGCAGGCCGTACGGCCCATCTTCACCAACAAAGCACCTGAGGGAGTCCTGGATTAGGGGGTGTTCGGGTAGCCGGACTATACCTTCAGCCGGACTCCTGGACTATGAAGATACAAGATGGAAGACTTCGTCCCGTGTCCGGATGGGACTTTCCTTGGCGTGGAAGGCAAGCTTGGCGATGCGGATATTCAAGATCTCCTACCATTATAACCGACTCTGTGTAACCCTAACCCTATCCGGTGTCTATATAAACCGGAGGGTTGTAGTCCGTAGGACATCGACTCCATATACAACAATCATACCATAGGCTAGCTTCTAGGGTTTAGCCTCCTTGATCTCGTGGTAGATCTACTCTTGTACTACCCATATCATCAATATTAATCAAGAAGGAGTAGGGTATTACCTCCATTGAGAGGGCCCGAACCTGGGTAAAAACATCGTGTCCCTTGTCTCCTGTTACCATCCGGCCTTGACGCACAGTTCGGGACCCCCTACCCGAGATCCGCCGGTTTTGACACCAACATTGGTGCTTTCATTGAGGGTTCCTCTGTGTCGTCGCCTTTAGGACCGATGGCTCCTTTGATCATCAACAACGATGCGGTCCAGGGTGAGACTTTTCTCCCCGGACAGATCTTCGTCTTCGGCGGCTTCGCACTGCGGGCCAATTCGCTTGGCCACCTGGAGCAGACGAAAGCTACGCCCCTGGCCATCAAGTCAGGTTTGGAAGCCTAAACTACATGGCAGACATCCGCGGAGATTTGATCTTCGACGGATTCGAGCCACAACCAAGCGCGCCGCACTGTCTCGCGCGGCATGATCTAGCTCTGTCACCGAACAGTATCCCGGAGGCCGCAAACGCACCAGCTGTGACCCTTAATTCAGAGCCAGTTGTGTCAATCGAGGATGAGCGGTTGCACGTCACCTCGGGGCTGCGATCACAAAGGCGATCGAGCCGAACGCCGGCCCCACACTCCGCGTGACTCATGACTCCGAGGATCCGGACTCCTCTCCGGACTCCGAACCCCCCCCCCCCCCCGCGCGCCCCTGCCGATCGAATCCGATTAGGCGCCAATAATGGAGTTCACCGCCGCGGACATCTTTCAGCACTCGCCTTTTTGCGATATCCTGAATTCTCTCAAGTCTCTCTCTTTATCAGGAGAGCCCTGGCCGAACTGTGGTCAGCGAGGATGGAATATGGACGATGAAGAAATTCAAAGCCCACCCACCACCCACTTGGTAGCCACTGTCGACAATTTAAACGACGTGCTCAACTTCGACTCCAGAGACATCGACAGCATGGATGACGATGCAGGAGATACCGATGAACCAACGCCCATAGGGCATTGGACAGCCACCTCATCTCACGATGTATACATGGTGGATACCCCTAAAGGAAGCGACAACGAGGAAAAAGGGGATGGAATGGGAGATCGACCCCCCGAAAAGCAATCAAAGAGTCGGCGTAAACGTCGACCCAAGCCCCGCCTCGATAAAAATCCAGCCATAGAGCAGGACTAGCCGGTAGACGATGAGCATGCCTTAGAGCAACCGTCCGAACAGGGCAACACGGATAGAGAAACCGAACATTCCTCCTCCGGAGAAAACGGCATTCCGGACGACCTCACGCCGGATAAACCCATGGAGCAGAAGAATCTCCACGAGAGGCTCGTTGCAACTGCACGCAGCCTGAAAAAGCAGAAGCGGAAGCTAAAAACAGTGGAAGATGCACTCCGGATTAGATGGAGCAAAGTAATCAATACCGCAGATAAATACGGCGACGGTTGCCGCACTAAAAGCTATCCGAAAAGAAAGATACTGCCTGAATTCGACGAAAAGGCCCTAGAGCCCTCGCATTCAAAAAATAAGAAAGCCACACGGTCGGATAGACGACCCCATAAAGCGGCAAGCGGCGCCGCACTTAAATCGGCATGCGACCCACCTAAGGATTCGCATCATGGCCCAGTTAGGTCCATTTATGGGCCAAGAAAGCAAGCTCTCGTAAGCAAGGCAATAAAGCCATCATCAGAATCCAGCACACCCAAATACAGGGGCGCCGCACACCCCCTATGTTTCACCGATGAGGTCCTGGACTATGAATTTCCAGAGGGATTCAAACCCGTAAACATAGAGGCATATGATGGAACAACAGACCCTGGAGTCTAGATCGAGGATTATATCCTCCACATACACATGGCTAGAGGAGATGATCTCCACGCCATAAAATATTTACCCCTTAAGCTTAAAGGGCCAGTCCGGCATTGGCTTAAAAGCCTTCCTGAAAACACAATTGGAAGTTGGGAAGAGCTCGAGGATGCTTTCCGAGCAAATTTTCAAGGGACCTATGTCCGCCCCCCGGATGCAGACAATCTCAGTCACATAACTCAACAGCCTGGAGAATCAGCTCGGCAGTTCTGGAATAGATTCCTCACTAAAAAGAATCAGATAGTCGACTGTCCGGACGCCGAAGCCTTAGCAGCTTTCAGGCATAACCTCCGAGACGAATGGCTCGCCAGACACCTCGGCCAAGAAAAGCCAAGAACAATGGCCGCACTAACAAGCCTCATGACCCGCTTTTGTGCAGGAGAGGACAGCTGGTTGGCAAGGTGCAGCCCCAGCGACCCAAGTACATCCGAAACCAGGGATGGAAACGGAAAACCACGACGCAACAAGGACCGTCGCCGGACTAAGCAAAAAGTCTGAAGAGCACGGCAGTCAATGCCGGATTCAAAGGTTCACGACAAAATCAGACAAAACCACCCCTCCAGGATAACAGGGACGATCCATCCAACTTAAATAAAATCCTGGACAGGATATGTCAGATACACAGTACTCCCGGGAAGCCTGCTAACCATACCCACAGAGATTGTTGGGTTTTCAAACAATCCGGCAGACTCAATGCCGAACACAAGGGCCTCGACACACCAAGCGAAGACGAGGACGAACCCCAAAAGCAGAGCACCAGGAAACAAAAGAACTTCCCACAAGAAGTAAAAACAGTGAACTTACTTCACATAACAAAACATGCGGCGCCCATAAAGGTATGCACCACACGACCTATCCCCAAAGGGTCCCGCCACTGGTTGTCAAAACCAATCATCTTCGATCAGCTAGATTATTCTAGAAATATCAAGAATGCAGGCTGGACTGCCTTGATACTCGATCCAATAATTGGCGGACTCCGGTTTTCAAATGTCCTTATGGACGGCGGCAGTGGACTAAACCTGATATATCAGGATACAATCCATCACATGGGGATAAACCCAGCAAGAATCTGCCACAGCAAAACCTCCTTTCAAGGGGTAACACCTGGTCCGGACACCCATTGTATGGGTTTTCTCCGGCTCGAAGTTATATTCGGCTCTGCCGATAACTTCCGCCGCGAAAAGCTGACCTTCCATATCGTCCCGTTCTCAAGTCGCTATCAAGCACTACTGGGACGCGAAGCTTTCGCCCGCTTTAACGCAATACCGCATTATGCATCTCTCACGCTTAAGATGCCCGGTCCACGAAGCATCATCTCTTTGAAGGGGAAGCACTAAAGTGTGCCTCCCCAAGCGGAGGACTGTGCGGCCACTTTGACAGCCCCACAGTAAAATGGCCTCACCGGCCAAAAAACTTCGAAATAGGTCATTAAAGACCACGAACGCGGATAGACGAGTTCGGTACAAAATCATCATTGATGCAGGCTTAGTGGCCATATACCCCCGCACTAGGGGCTCCATGCATATACAATAAGAGACAATAAAGCTCAATTTTATATATTTTACTTTACACTTTGTTTATTTTAAACTTTTGTTCGGCACGACCCATTTTCAACTCAGTTCCTCTCTTTTACAGATGAACGTCGTGCGGCGCCCGTCCAGGATATGGCACAACGGAGACACAGGAGCAGACGTGCAGTAGGGACCCGTCCTAAAGGATTCTTTTTAGATTAAGACCCTGCGTAAACCTTTTTTACTGTCTCTTGTTGCTACACATCCCCTGGTTTTTTCTGATATAACCAAGGAGGAGGCTGGCGTCTTGGCATGTGGCCACGTTAGAATTTTTGCACGTACCTGGACACTAGGGGCTTTTTTAATAAAGAGTGTTGTTTCGCCCGCACTCATAAAGACCGAACACCTTAGGGAGTGTTCGGCGTCGCGAGTTTTGGCATTATATGCATCAGCTCCGAATCATGTCTTTGATCAAATGTTGGGTTGCCCGGCTCCTGAGTTCGGCTACCTTACGTTCCGCTCTATCGGATAAGGTAGCACCAGGAGAACTACTGCGATTGTGCCCCGGTTCGGCCGGGCGAGCACCTCAGTAGAGAAAGCCGAAAACTGACTGTCATGATGTAGCGTGAGACTGGTCAGCCACTCGATGACCTATCAGAATCTATCGGATTCCTCTGCTTTAACGAAGGGCCACTTCCCGGTCAGGCACATACGCGCCCCGAACTCGGGCGAGCGCAGTCGCCACCAAGGGGCTACCTAAATAGTCTCACTGTCAAGCTCCTATGGCTAAGTGAAAGTGTTAAAGCAGTATAGTCTGGTTGCCTGGCCCGTTGCGCTATCACCTCCTTTGTAGGACCAAGACGTTGGGTTAAGTGTGAAAATGCATCTTCTGCGAGCACCCCCGCACTATGTGCGTGGGGGCTGAAGCCAACTACTGCCATCTTTCAGATTTTGTATATATATATCTTAAAACGGTCGCACAGGAGGTGTTCCCAATACTTGAAGGCACAAGTATAAAAAGGCCACTACAGTTTATCAAAATATTACTTTATAATTACATATGCTATCATAACATAGCATCTTTCGAGCACCGCGTCTCTATTACACGAGCGCCTTCAAGGACTTCCTGAAAATAGTGCTCGGAGGGTACTCGGCTTTTGTCCGAATCTCGGGACGCAACAACGGTGGTCTCCATCTCTGCCCAGTATGTCTTGACACGGGCAAGAGCCATCCTTGCGCCCTCTATGCATGCTGAACTCTTCATTGCATTAATACGCGGCACCGCGTCAAGGAATTTCTGCACCAAGCTGAAATAACTCTTCGGCTCTGATCTCCCCGGCCACAGATGACCCATGACGTACTTCATGGCGAGTCTGGACAACCTATTCAGTTCGGCCCATTGAGCCAAACGATCATCCACTGCCAGTGGACGCTCTGGATTGTGAAACTGCGACCAGAAAAGCTTTTCCACTTCGCGATCTTTCTGATCTCGAAAGTGTTCGGTCGCATCAGCAGCACTCGCTGCCAAATCCAGATAGGTATCCTCCACACTCCACATCCGGTCCAACGGAGCAACTTCGGATCGCAAAATTTCCTTCGCAGCATAAAGGGCTTTCCAGCCGCAATCTGTTCGGCCTGACGCAGCTCCTCCTTCGCAGCTCTCATCACAGAGCGCGTGTCCTTGGCATTGGCAACGGCCTTCTCTAAGTCCGTCTGTTTCGCCTGGTCCTCTTTCTCAAGAAGTCGGCAACGGTCTGCAGCGCTCTTTAACTTTTCGGCCATCTTTTCCTTGCTTCGGCAATGAGCAGCCTGTTCGGCTCTCAGCTCTTCAAGGGCTTTCTTGGCAGCCGCATCACTTTCTCTGGCTTGTTCTTTAGCTCGGGCAAGTTCTGCCCTAAGACTCTCCACGGCGGCCGCACCATCTGCGTCAAGAACACACATCGTAAGACACTGGCATAAAACTCTTCTTACCTGATGCCGCCCGAGGAATTAAATACCTTGAGCCTCATCAAGCCGCTTGTTGACAAGCGCGATGTCGGCATCTGCCACGTCTAGTTGCCGCTTTAGTTCGGCAAAATCATCAGTTCGGCTCGATTCCGGACACCCTGCCGCCTACATTCAAAGGCGACATCTTAGACCTGGGATTATGATCCTCCGCGTGCCGTCATTTCTTGACGACACGCGGAGTCTCAGGGGCTACTATCTACACAGGGCGCATCTTATTCATGCGCAACTGACAAAAGTGTACATTATCTAATGTACCTCAAAACCCGTCAGTAAACTTTTGACGGCCTCATGCAATCTGCTCTCGGCGGATGAGATCCTTTCAATCACCGTGCCCATCAATACACGGTGCTCCTCCGAGATAGAAGCTCGCCCCAGCAGAATCTTTAGTTCCTCCGGCCGAGCACCAGACAGTGCCGGACTTGACCCACGACCTCTTTCGAAGGCCGGACGCGGAGAACCTCAGGGGGCCACATAGCTATCTTCCGCCCCTGCCGGATTCGGAGAAACCCTCCGCGACGAAACCTCAGGGTCGCCCGCCTTGCTAGGCGGCACGGCAGGGGGAGGCGTCCCGCTCTCCATCATCTCCGGAAGGAGATCCCCCGAAGACGAGCTCTGCTGAGAAGGGCCGAGGTCCGAGCTACAAGGTAAAAATTCGGTTAATCTTCTCAGATATAAATCAAGGATTTCCCTCATCCCTCAAAAGGAAGATCTTTCTCTACTTATGACTCGCTGGAGGGATGATCCCCTTGAGGGCGTAGTCCGGCCGAGGAACTCCCCGGCGTCGGACCCTCTGGCAAGGATTTTTTCCCCCACTTCGAGGCCATGGTTTCCGGGTCGTCAGAGGCGGCTCTCTTCTTCCCCTTAGGAGAGGAATTGTCGGTTCCTCCCTTCGGAGCAGCCTCCTTCGAGGAGGCCATAGTTTCCTTGTCCTCCCCCTTGCTTCCCTCCAAACGCATTATCTCCAGCATCCTGACTAGCACGGGATCCGGCCTGGTTTCGGGAAGGGGAGCCGGACACCTGATCAGCTTTGCCTTCGCTATCCACTCCTGTTTAAAAGGACGGCTCTTTTAGGGGCAAGTTTATGACAATTATACGGATAGAAGGTCCGGGCACAAGGTTGCTTACTTGAGTATCCGGGCGATTGCAGCTTAGGCCTGCGTCCTCGGTTAAATCCGGACACATCTCTTGTGATCCGAAGAACAGTTTATACATCTCCGCGGGCGTTGCGCCCATGAAATTCTGGAGAGCTCGCGGTCCCTCTGGATTAAACTCCCACAGGCGAAGGGAGCGACGTTTGCCGGGCAATATTCGGCGAATCAGCAAGACCTGCGTCACCTTGACCAGGCTGAGGTCTCCTTCCAAGAGATCCTTAATGCGGCCCTGCAACAAGGGCACGTCTTTGGGCAAACCCCAATCTAACCCTCTGTTGACCCATGACGCTAGCCGTGGTGGGGGACCCGAGCGAAAGGCAGGAGGCGCCACCCACTTGGTGCTCCGGGGAGCGGTGATATAAAACCACTCTCGTTGCCACAAGCCTAGCTCCTCTTGAAAAGAGCCCTCGGGCCATGGAGCATCAGCATTTTTGCTTATAACAGCGCCTCCGCACTCTGCGTGCCGTCCCTTGATCATCTTCGGCTCCACTTTGAAGGTCTTGAGCCATAATCCGAAGTGAGGGGTAACACGGAGGAACACCTTCACACACGACAATGAACGAGGAGATATGGAGGATGGACTCCGGAGCCAAGTCATGGAATTCCAGCCCATAATAAAACAGCAGTCCCCTCACAAAGGGATCCATTGGGAAGCCCAACCCCCGAAGGAAATGAGACATGAACACCACGCTCTCACCGGGCTGGGGACTGGGAATGACCTGCCATTGAGCAGGCAACCTATGCGAAATTTCACCGGTCAGGAACTTAGCCTCCCTCAACTTTAGTATGTCCTCCTCCGTGACGGAGGAGGGCGTCCATCGGCCTTGAAGGTCAGAACCGGACATCGTCGAAGGTTCGAAGCACCTGGAATCTGGAGCCTAGGGTGTTGGAACTCGAGGCGATGGGTGAACTCGCTTGAGATTGAAAAAAGGAGTAAGGCCTTGGTCTCTTTATAAGAGGTTGAATACCAAGAGCCCTCCCCGTAACCATTCGGGACTCGTCTTTAATCGAGGAAACGTGCTAACGGGCACGGTTGGGTTACCCACGTCCGTATTGATGAGAATCCCGTAAAAGGGGTACACGATCTCTGCTTTGACAAGACGTGCCAAGGAAACCGCCTCACAAAACGTGCTGAGGTGGAAAAGTAAAAACGATTCGAGTAAAGGACTTGGCCGTAGTGTGATGACGCACTGCGGAATACGTCAGCAGATTTGATTTGTGTTAATATTATTCTCTCTATGGCAATATGTGGAAACTTATTTTGCAGAGCCGGACACTGCTCTTGGTGTTTACAATCTTCTACGAAGGACTTGGAGGAGGAACCCGCCTTGCAATGCCGAAGACAATCTGCGTGCCAGACTCGTCGTCATTGAAGCCTGGTTCAGGGGCTACTGAGGGAGTCCTGGATTAGGGGGTGTTCGGGTAGCCGGACTATACCTTCAGCCGGACTCCTGGACTATGAAGATACAATATGGAAGACTTCGTCCCGTGTCCGGATGGGACTTTCCTTGGCGTGGAAGGCAAGCTTGGCGATGCAGATATTCAAGATCTCCTACCATTATAACCGACTTTATGTAACCCTAACCCTATCCGGTGTCTATATAAACCGGAGGGTTGTAGTCCGTAGGACATCGACTCCATATACAACAATCATACCATAGGCTAGCTTCTAGGGTTTAGCCTCCTTGATCTCGTGGTAGATCTACTCTTGTACTACCCATATCATCAATATTAATCAAGCAGGAGTAGGGTATTACCTCCATCGAGAGGGCCCGAACCTGGGTAAAAACATCGTGTCCCTTGTCTCCTGTTACCATCCGGCCTTGACGCATAGTTCGGGACCCCCTACCCGAGATCCGCCGGTTTTGACACCGACAACACCCAAGACCATCGCGAGGGGCCAAGCCTCGCGAGGCGGACGATGCAAGACCTCCTCTGGAGTGGCCTAGCTAGGCAGGCTCACGAGGAGCGGAGATATCATGGCGAGGCAAACCTCACGAGGTTCTCTTGACGTGAGCCATGATGATCGACACCAGGCGGGCGCCAGCGCGCACAGCGTCCTTGTTTCCTCTTTGGTGCAAAGGGGGCAAGCGCAGCCACGGAGTACCGAGGCATCAGGCAAAGGTTGCCATTTCGGTGCAACAAGACCAAGACCAAGGACTGCAAGACGGAGGTCATCGTGGAGCCTAGAACAGCGTCACCACCAGAACTTTGTCCAGGCAAAGACTACTTTTGTTAGGATAGCTTGTACTAGCTGTCCCCCTTCAAATTAGCCCACCATTGTTGGCTCCCTTCCCGCTCGATATTTGGGAAGAGGACCAGGGCCTCTATAAATAGGACTAGCCACCACAGTGGAGGGAAGGATCTGATGGGAGCTAAAGAGAGACCCCCTCACACACAAGCTCACCAAGCACAAGAACGCCTTAACCTCAGGAGGCCGTTCTGCCCTTGTATTGTTCATCATCAGCCCAAGAGGCAATCCACCACCACCACACTGGAGTAGGGTATTACACCACAACGGTGGCCCGAACTAGTATAAACCCTGTGTCCTTCCGTGTTGTGAGTTCGTCGAGTTCGTCCGCAAGATCTTAGCAAGCTAGAGCGTAGATCAGTCGGAGGGAAAGACTTCGCGCGCAACCCAGTGTTCGAACCTTAAGGGTTTGCCGGAACCCCAACCCCGACAATATCAATATTGGAACTACTTCCAACACACATCGTCACCTCGCCCTTTAACTAGTTTCTATTCATTCTGCAACTCCCGTTTCGAGTTACTACTCTTTAGCAACAGAACTAGTACCAAATACTTGAGGGGTTGCTATAAACACTAGTAAAGTACACATCAATAACATGTATATCAAATATACCTTTGTTCACTTTGCCATCCTTCTTATCCGCCAAATACTTGGGGCAGTTCCGCTTCCAGTGACCAGTCCCTTTGCAGTAGAAGCACTCAGTCTCAGGCTTAGGTCCAGACTTGGGTTTCTTCACTTGAGCAGAAACTTGCTTTCCGTTCTTCTTGAAGTTCCCCTTCTCCCCTTTACCCTTTTCTTGAAACTGGTGGTCTTGTCAACCATCAACACTTGATGCTCTTTCTTGATTTCTACCTTCGTCGATTTCAGCATCGCGAAGAGCTCGGGAATTACTTTCGTCATCCCTTGCATATTATAGTTCATCACGAAGTTCTTAGTAACTTGGTGATAGTGACTAGAGAACTTTGTCAATTACTATCTTATCTAGAAGATTAATTCCCACTTGATTCAAGCAATTGTAGTACTCAGATAATCTGAGCACATGCTCACTGGTTGAGCTATTCTCCTCCATCTTATAGGCAAAGTACTGTCGGAGGTCTCATACCTCACGACGTGCACTAAACTATCAAGTAGTCATCATATCAAGCTTGCCAAACGTTCATAATGTCTGCATCTGCTCCTGCAATTGGTATGTCACCTAGCGGTGCACCAAGGACATAATTCTTTTGTGCAGCAATGAGGATAATCCTCAGATCACGGATCCAATCCGCATCATTGCTACAAACATCTTTCAACTTAGTTTTCTCTAGGAACATATCAAAATAAACAGGGGAGCTAAACGCGAGCTATTGATCTACAACATAGATATGCTAATACTACCAGGACTAAGTTCATGATAAAATTAAAGTTCAATTAATCATACGGGGGCAGTGGCGCAGCGCGGACCTCGCCAAGACCAAGCTCCGCCCCCGAAGCGGGGCCCAGCAACCACGGCAGGCTGTCGCGCCTTCACCCCTGAGCTGCGTAGCGTTGCCTGGCCGGGCAAGTTCAAGCCGGATCTGCCTCCTCGGTACGACGGAACCACCGAGCCTGCGGAGTTCCTGCAGCTCTATGAGTTGAGCATCGAAGCGGCCAACGGCGACGAAAAAGTCATGGCGAACTGGTTTCCCATGGCTCTCAAGGATGGGGCCCGCTCCTGGCTCCTGAACCTGTAGCACGGCTCGATCTCCTCCTGGGACGAGATGCACGACCGCTTCGTCGCCAACTTCCAAGGCACTCGTGACCGCCCACCGGTCGCGGGCGACCTATGCCGCATCAAGCAACAGCCTGGAGAGACCCTCCAGAAGTACATCCAACGCTTCAACAACATCCGCCTCAAGATCCCCAAGGTCACGGACGAGGCCATCATCTCCGCATTTTCTGACGGCGTCTGCGACGTCGAGATGAAGGAAGAGCTGGCCATCCATGAGGAGCTTTGCACATCTCAGGAGCTGTTCAACCTGGCGACCAGGTGCGCAAGAGTTGAGGAGGGGCGCATCTCTCTCCTTGAGCTGCCAGCTGCAGGAGTGGAGGAAAAGAAGGCCAAGTCCAAGGACGTGAAGCGCAAAGAGGCAGTAGTGCTCGCAATAGAGTCTGACACCAAGCGAGGCAGAGATTAGCCCGAGTCATCCAAGAACGGCTGCCCCTTCTGCGCCTTCCACAACCTAAACACCCACAACACCATTGACTGTCAAGAGCTCAGAGCCATTCGGGAAGGACGCTTCGGCCGACGCCCCGAGCGCAACGACCGGGGCTACGTCCGTGGAGGAGGACACGGAGGCGGACGCTGGGACGACTGTGGCCCGCGCCGGGAGTGGCGTGACTGGCCTCGTGAGGACCGCTGGCAGGACCAACCTCGCGAGGGCGCCTAGAGGGACCCGCCTCGCGAGGATCGCCCCCAGGGCAACGCTGGTCTTCCCCCGTTGCCACTGCCAAGGAGGAACGACAACCATCACCAGGACGAGGGGGCTGGGGGCTTCCAGGAGCCGTGGGCAGTCACTTGCATCTTGGGCGGCGCTCAGGCCCCAGCCTCTCAGTGCATCTTCAAACAGTTCGCTCGCGAGGTGAACGCGGTGCTCCCCAAGCTCCAGGCCACGCGCCCGCTCCGGTGGTCCCAATGCGCCATCACCTTCAGCCCGGCCGACCAGCTCAAGTGCGCAGCCACCGCTGGCACGCTCCCTATGTTGTGCTCCCCAGTCATCAGCAAATGTGCAAGTCACCAAGACTATCATCGACGGCGGCGCAGGGCTCAACGCCCTATCCGCCGACACGTTCGACAACCTCCAAGTGCCTTATGAGCAGCTCCAGCCAACCAAGCCTTTCTCAGGAGTGACTGACGGTTCCACCACACCAATAGGGCAGGTCCACCTGCCTGTCACCTTCGGGGAGTGCAAGAATTACCGCACCAAGCTCATCGACTTCGATGTCGTGCACATCCGCCTGCCGTACAATGCCATCCTCGGGTACCCAGCCCTGGCCAAGTTCATGGCAGTCACTCACCACGGCTAGAACGTTCTCAAGATGCCAAGAAGCGGGGGGATCATCACGGTCCCATGTGAAGAAAGGTATGCGGTGTGCTCCCTTGAGCGCGCCTTCCAAGCCGCGGCAATCGACAACCCTGACAGCAGAAGTGAAGGCCCTTCGGAGACCATCCCCAAGAAGAAGCTACCGCGCTGTGCAGGACCCCAAGAAGATGGCGTCGCATCAGGAGCCTCGTCAGGATCGGAGCCCGCTCCAGGGGTGCCTCCCTCCACCGCATAGGAAAGCGCGCCCGGTGCCCTCCTCAGGCAAGGCTCAGGGGCTCTCTTCTGGAGGGCCTCAGACCTTGCCAATCTCATGAGGGAGGTGCTTGGGCACCACTTGGAAGCGTGCTTCGCAGCACGTGTTCCTCAGGAGAGCATGGGGCAAAGAATGCCCACCACCCAGGAGTTCATCACCAAGATCACCCAAGAGCTACAAGACGCAAGAGCCATGCATGGCGACAGCCGCTCACAGAGTGTGGCTCACCACCCAGGCGAGGGTGCTGAGCTGCGCACCTGCATCGACATCCCAGGGCTCAATAGGGCCGCATCTCAGGAACGCTTCTGGCAATCACATGCCCTTCGGCTTGCCGAGCGTGGCATCAGCCCATCAGCGCAATGTACGGCAAGTCCAGGCGGCTCAGGAGGCCAGGTTCCACGCCGTTCGGGAGGAGATGGTGACGGCCTTCAGGGAACCTCCTGATCTCCCAAAGCCTCCCGAGGCTTAGGGTCCCGGTGGCTCATGAGGAGTCATTCATTCGACGCGTGGCTTCAGCTGCACCAGCTCTACTTCGTCTACAGACCTAGGTGACATCTTCCAAGTTCATTTAAGCTGGGAGCGCCCCTCGGGCTGCACTATTCCCATGCCGCGTGGGTCCATCCCTGTGGCATGTATCCCTTTTACTTATCTCTTTAGCTTACCTTGCTGGGGGCGCCCCTCGGGCTGCATCATCCCCATGCCGCTCGGGCCGGACCCGGTGGCATGTATCTTCCTGCATTTATTCTAGTCGATCTGCTCTTCATGCCTAACCTGCCAAACCGCTATCGCCTATTTGATCACCGCCCGCCACGGGACCATTCGCCCCATGCAATTTGCTTGCACGTTAAAAGGGGGGCTCCTGAGCATCGCGACTCAGGAGCTCTTGCTGGCTTTCCAGCCCTCACCCCTGGCCTTGACCACGGCATCGCGACCTCTCATACCAGTGGCGGCTGAGCTCGCTCGAGGGCCGGGACCTGAGGACGTAGAGTGCTTGCATCTAACCACCTTGCACGGACATACAGTCACCAAGACTCAAGACCAGGCGCAACCCACCTTGAGGTAGGGCCTCGTGAGTCCCGCGCTGAATCACGAGTGCCCAGATACACCTCGCAGCCCTGCCGTGCAAGCCACGTGTCAGGGAGGGGTTGTACACGCCCTGGGGGCTCCTCCCGGAGGGGGGCCCCCATCCCACGCCCAAGTGGAAGCTACATGCTCAGCGCTGGCTGTCGACACTACTGAGCAGCGGCTATGCCCGTGCACAAGCGGAAGCACTATGCTCCGCACTGGTGATAAACAACTGAGGGCGACCCCACGGCCGTACCAACCTCAGGGAGCCCAGAGCTCGACGCCCATTCCCACCACGACACCTCCCCTTGGGGGAGTCGCGTGAGGGGGATGGGCACGGGGGCTGTGCTCAGGTCACGCCCAAGCACACGCCACTCAACCAGGTCCCCGGGACCTGGGGGTCGCGCGCCCCTCCCGAGGCCTCGGCGAGGGCAGGTATGGAAATTGTTTGAATGTCAAGGGAGACTCCTGAGCATCGTGACTCAGGAGCCTAACTGTTCACGTAGCCCCTCACACTTTGGTCCGTCCTGGTCTCCGGTCGTTCCAACGGCGGTTGAGGTATGCGCGGGGCCGGGCTCTGCTGACATAGAACATTAATCTATCTTCGTGAACTCTCCCTATATGTTGTTCGCACATCAACGGGGACTCCTGAGCATCGCGACTCAGAAGCCTAACTGGTCACGTAGCCCCTCACTCCTTGGCCCGTTCTGCTCTCCGGTCGGCCCAATGGCGGTTGAGGTATGCGCGGGGCCGGGCTCTGCCGACGCAGAACAAAGCAAATAGGAAGGAAAACACAAAATCTCGAAGCAAATATTACAAGCACATTGTTCTCAAAATATCAAATGAAAAGTCTAAACGCCTCCATGAGGCCTGATGTATGTCGCAGGAAAGGAACGAGTAGAATAGCCGCAGGTCACCCCTCGATGTCGTTGTCGCCTGCGGAAGGTGCTTCCCCACGGGCGACGATGTGCTCGCCTTCACCACCAGCCGCAGGATCCGCGCCATCGCCAGACAGAGGATCAGAGACAAAGCTGCGGAACTTCCCCAGCAAAGCCTCCACGTGACCTTGAACAGCTGCGGCGGCAGCTTCGCAGAGGTCTTCAACTATAGGATCTAGCAGCTCGTCAAGGCGGGTGTTGGGGTCGCGGAGGTGCAGATGGCTCAGGAGCGAGTCAGTGCGGCCGCGGACAGAACCTGAGCTTCTGCCTCCGCCATGGGACCAAGGCCCTCAACGACCTCCTCAAGCGCCTTCACCATGAGAGGAAGCAGCTGGGCAGGGCCTTCCTCGTCAGTGTCCATCGGCTTCTCCAGGCCACGCTCGTACAGCGTCTTTAGCACCTCGCGAGATCTCTTCTCGAGATCAGCGAAGGCCACACGGTCTTCGGCCAGGACTCGCGCCTTAGCGGCAAGATCGGCCTCCCTCGCCCCTATCTTCTGCTCCAGCTCTTCCAATCGGTTGCGCTCGGCGGCCTGCTCCTTCCCCAGCTCCGCCAGCTCAGCATCATGGTTCTTGACGGCTTCCTCCCGGGCCTTCATCTCCTTATCCTCTGACTGGAGGCGGCGTGCCTCTTCGGCATGCTTGTCGCGCAGGCTCTTCAACTCGCCCTCCAGCACTTGGTAGCGGTCACGAGCGGCCTTGGCGTCTCTCAGCGCCACCTCATGATCGGCTGCAGCGCTGGCGGCCCCTTGCTTCTCCCTCTCGGAAGCCGCAATGGCCTGGCCCAGCGCCGTGCGTACCGCGGGTCAGAATGAAGCCAGCCAAAGGCCAACTCCAGACGCCCAGCCACCAGGCGCGGGTCAGCGCTCAGGAGATCCACCTGCAGTTGGGTCATCTCTGAAAAGGCACGCTCCAAGACGGCGGCAGGAGCAGAGGAACCAAGGAGTGGAGGCGCAGCAGTAGGAGGAAGTGGCACCGTCACCATGGCCTGGGAGACCGCGGGTTCCGGAGCATCTGGGACCTCATCAGCCGTACCAAGCACCGGCACCTCCGGAGCCATCGGGGCCGTGGGGGCTGACTCCACGCGGCGATGCTCCTCTTGGCCCCGCGAAGACGACCGGACTAGGGAGACACGGGCGATGTTGCCCCCTGGCTCTGCGGAGGCAGGCACAGCTGCCTTCCCTTCGTTCCTCTTCTTCGCCGAAGATGTCGGCCTAATCAACCAAGGGCGAGCGTCAGGAAAAAACAAGCACCAGCGAGGACCAAGCGAAGTTCAAAACACCTACCGGTCCACCGCAAGGTACTCCACCTTTCGCTTGAGGAGCTTGAGGCCCGACAGCTTCGGGACCTGGGGGGGAGGCACTCGGGCTCCGGTGGCGCCATGCGGTGCGGAGGCGGAACCGGATCCAGCCCCAGGAGGTGTTGGGGTGGAGGCGGCACCGCGATCCACCAGCGATGACCTACCCTTCGTCGGGTGGTAGGCGTCGGCCTCGGCATCATCAGGAGGGGAGGTCTCCTCCACCTCTTTTGGGGTCTCCTCAGAGTCCTCCTCCTCCTCCTCCTTTCCACGGGACTCGCCAGACACCTCCACCGGCTTCTGCGTTGATGGAGCTCCCGGCAGCACCGGCGGCACCAGCCCGCGCGCATCAAAAGTCGGCCTGGAGGCGACGAATTCCTCCCAGTCCCTGTGTTGGAACAGGGGAATGAAGGCGCTAGGCGGGTACTCCTGTTTGTCTCCAACTATGAGGCGCAGGACGGCGTCTAGTTCGTCGTCAGGCAGGTCCCCCGGCCTCAGGCGGGCCTTGTTTTCCCCTCCTTCAAGCTTCTAGAAGGGGCGCACGCGCGCCTGGAGTGGGGCGACCCGCAGCATCAAGAACTCCCTCAGGAGCATCGCCCCCGTTATTTTGGCCGCCCTCGCATTGCCTAGCTTCAGGTCAGCCATCATCTGCTCCAACACTGACGATGCCCGCTCATCGACAAGCTCCGCCCTGGGCCACTCCTTGCCTTGTCGGGGCGCCTCCGTCGGCAACGCCAGGCGCGGATGGGCGAGCTTGGCGTCCACCACGACCCATTTGGATTGAATGTTATCGGCCCTCTTCCCAGTGCTCGAGATCGAGTTGGCCTTGCCGGACGCGACAAAGTTGGCGCATCCAGAGATGTGACCCTCGCTAACACGAAGGAAGAAGAAGTGGCGCAGGAGCGCCACGGAAGGCATCACGCCCAGGTATGCCTCACAGTAGTAGGCAAATATGGACAGGAGAAGGACAGGATTGGGGTGGAGATGCAACGCCTGCATCCCATACTGGTCGAGGACTTCATAGAAGAAATCAGAGAAGGGAGGAACCAACCCGATGGCAACGCTGCTCGAAAAGAAGGGGAAGAAGGTGCTCCCCTCAGGCTCCGGCTCGTGGGAGGCAATACGGAGCTCCTTCTTCCCCCACTCATTGCTCTCTCCCGCCGTCAGCAGGCGCACGGAGGCAAGGCTCTTCTCCGTGATAGTGGGCGCCTCAAGAGCAGGCTTGTACCAAGACGGGGACGAGGAAGCCTTGACCTTGCACGGCGCCATGAGCGGTAGATGCAGAATAAGGCCAGAGCAGATCTATAGGTAGCAGCGGCAAGGAGCAAGAAAGGGGATCTAGAGCAAGGCCAGGAAGAAGCAATGAAGGAAAGTGCCCCCCGCGCCAGCCTTTTGTCAGGTCAAGCAGTTGCCAAAACAGCGTGGGGAAGCGGAGACGCCCACGTCCAATCAACCGCCACGCATCAACCGAGGCCACAGGCTTTTGGGGCCCGCGGCGCTTCGAGCTTGACCCTTAGCTTCGATGCGAAGTCAAGCCTGCGCGCACCTTGGTCCCGGGGGCTACTGTCGGTGTTCTGGGAACGGGGTTCCCCAGACTTGCCTGCCTGCGGCCCGCGGCGTGGCTGAGCCAACAGGCCGTACGGCCCATCTTCACCAACAAAGCACCCAAGACCCTCGCAAGGGGCCGAGCCTCGCGAGGCGGTTGACGCAAGACCTCCTCTGGAGTGGCCTAGCTAGGCAGGCTCACGAGGAGCGGAGATATCAAGGCGAGGCGAACCTCACGAGGTTCTCGTGACATGAGCCGTGACGATCGACACCAGGCGGGCACCAGGCGGGCGCTAGCGCGCATAGCGTCCTTGTTTCCTCTTTGGTGCAAAGGGGGCAAGTGCAGCCGCGGAGTACCGAGGCATCAGGAAAAGGTTGCCATTTCGGTGCAACAAGACCAAGACCAAGGACTGCAAGATGGAGGTCATCGTGGAGCCCAGAACAGCGTCACCACCAGAACTTTGTGCAGGCGAAGACTACTTTTGTCAGGATAGCTTGTACTAGCTGTCCCCCTTCAAATTAGCCCGCCATTGTTGGCTCCCTTCCCACTCGATATTTGGGAAGAGGACCAGGTCCTCTATAAATAGGACTAGCCACCACAGTGGAGGGAAGGATCTGATGGGAGCTAAAGAGAGACCCCCTCACACACAAGCTCACCAAGCACAAGAACGCCTTAACCTCAAGAGGTCGTTCTGCCCTTGTATTGTTCATCATTAGCCCAAAAGGCAATCCACACCACACTGGAGTAGGGTATTACACCACAACGGTGGCCCGAACCAGTATAAACCCTGTGTCCTTCCGTGTTATGAGTTCGTCGAGTTCGTCCGCAAGATCTTTGCAAGCTAGAGCGTAGATCGGTCGGACGGAAAGATTTCGTGCGCACCCCAGTGTTTGAACCTTAAGGGTTTGCCGGAACCCCAACCCCGACAATATCAATCTTGGAACTACTTCCAACACACATCGTCACCTCGCCCTTTAACTAGTTTCTATTCATTCTGCAACTCCCTTTTCGAGTTACTACTCTTTAGCAACTGAACTAGTATGAAATACTTGAGGGGTTGCTATAAACACTAGTAAAGTACACATCAATAACATGTATATCAAATATACCTTTGTTCACTTTGCCATCCTTCTTATCCGCCAAATACTTGGGGCAGTTCCGCTTCCAGTGACCAGTCCCTTTGCAGTAGAAGCACTCAGTCTCAGGCTTAGGTCCAGACTTGGGTTTCTTCACTTGAGCAGCAACTTGCTTGCCATTCTTCTTGAAGTTCCCCTTCTTCCCTTTGCCCTTTTCTTGAAACTAGTGGTCCTGTCAACCATGAACACTTGATGCTCTTTCTTGATTTCTACCTTCATCGATTTCAGCATCGCGAAGAGCTCGGGAATTACTTTCATCATCCCTTGCATATTATAGTTCATCATGAAGTTCTTAGTAACTTGGTGATGGTGACTAGAGAACTTTATCAATTACTATCTTATTTGGGAGATTAACTCCCACTTGATTCAAGCAATTGTAGTACTCAGATAATCTGAGCACATGCTCACTGGTTGATCTATTCTCCTCCATCTTATAGGCAAAGTACTGTCGGAGGTCTCATACCTCTCGACACGGACATGAGTATGAAATACCAATTTCAACTCTTGGAACATCTTATATGTTTCGTGGTGTTCAAAACATTTTTGAAGTCCTGGTTCTAAGCCGTAAAGCATGATGCACTAAACTATCAAGTAGTCATCATATCGAGCTTGCCAAACGTTCATAATGTGTGCATCTGCTCCTGCAATTGGTCTGTCACCTAGTGGTGCATCAAGGACATAATTCTTTTGTGCAGCAATGAGGATAATACTCAGATCACGGACCCAATCCGCATCATTGCTACAAACATCTTTCAACTTAGTTTTCTCTAGGAACATATCAAAATAAACAGGGGAGCTAAACGCGAGCTATTGATCTACAACATAGATATGGTAATACTACCAGGACTAAGTTCATGATAAAATTAAAGTTCAATTAATCATATTACTTAAGAACTCCCACTTAGATAGACATCCCTCTAATCATCTAAGTGATCACGTGATCCAAATCAACTAAACCATGTCCGATCATCACATGAGATGGAGTAGTTTTCAATGGTGAACATCACTATGTTGATCATATCTTCTATATGATTCACGCTCGACCTTTCCGTCTTAGTGTTCCGAGGCAATATCTGCATATGCTAGGCTCGTCAAGTTTTAACCCGAGTATTCTGCGTGTGCAAAAACTGGCTTGCACCCGCTGTAGATGAACGTAGAGCTTATCACACCTGATCATCACGTGGTGTCTCGGCATGATGAACTTTGGCAACGGTGCATACTCAGGGAGAACACTTTTATCTTGAAGTTTAGTGAGAGATCATCTTATAATGCTACCATCGATCTAAGAAAAATAAGATGCATAAAAGATAAACATCACATGCAATCATTATAAGTGATATGATATGGGCATCATCATCTTGTGCTTGTGATCTCCATCTCCGAAGCACCATCATGATCACCATCGTCACCGGCGCGACACCTTGATCTCCATCGTAGCATCGTTGTCGTCTCGCCAACTATTGCTTCTACGACTATCGCTACCGCTTAGTGATAAAGTAAAGCATTACAGGGCGATTGCATTGCATACAATAAAGCGACAACCATATGGCTCCTGCCAGTTGCCGATAACTCGGTTACAAAACATGATCATCTCATACAATTAAAATATAGCATCATGTATTGACCATATCACATCACAACATGCCCTGCAAAAACAAGTTGGACGCCCTCTACTTTGTTGTTGCAAGCTTTACGTGGCTGCTACGGGCTGAGAAAGAACCGTTCTTACCTATGCATCAAACCACAACGATAGTTTGTCAAGTTAGTGTTGTTTTAATCTTCTCAAGGACCGGGCGTAGCCACACTCGGTTCAACTAAAGTTGAAGAAACTGACACCCGCCAGCCACCTGTGTGCAAAGCACGTCGGTAGAACCAGTCCCGCATAAGTGTACGCGTAATGTCGGTCCGGGCCGCTTCATCCAACAATACCGCCGAACCAAAGTATGACATGCTGGTCAGCAGTATGACATGTATCGCCCACAACTCACTTGTGTTCTACTCGTGCATATAACATCTACGCATAAACCTGGCTCAGATGCCACTGTTGGGGAACATAGTGGTTTCAAAATTTTCCTACGCACACGCAGGATCATGGTGATGCATAGCAACGAGAGGGGAGAGTATCGTCCACGTACCCTCGTAGACCGAAAGCGGAAGCGTTAGCACAACGCGGTTGATGTAGTCGTATGTCTTCACAATCCGACCGATCCAAGTACCGAACGTACGGCACCTCCGAGTTCAGCACACGTTTAGCTCGATGACGTCCCGTGAACTCTGATCCAGCAGAGCTTCACGGGAGAGTTCCATCAGCACGACGGCGTGATGACGGTGATGATGTTGCTACTGACACAGGGCTTCGCCTAAGCACCTCTATGATATGACCGAGGTGAAATATGGTGGAGGGGGCAACGCACACGGTTGGAAGAGATCAACAGATCAACTTGTGTGTTCTAGGGTGCCCCCCTGCCCCCGTATATAAAGGAGCAAGGGGGGAGGTCGGCCGGCCCCTGTAGGGCGCGCCAAGAGGAGGAGTCCTCCTCCTAGTAGGAGTAGGACTCCCCTTTCCTACTCCTACTAGGAGGAGGAAAGGAAGGAGGAGAGGGAGAAGGAAGGAGAGGGAGGAAAAGGAGGAAAGGGGGCCCGGCCCCCTAGTCCAATTCGGTTTGGGCTAGGGGGGCGCGCGCCCTACCTCCTCTCTTCCACCAGTTGGCCCATGAGGCCCATTACTTCTTCCTCATATTCCCGTAACTCCCTGGTACCCCGAAAAATACTTGAATCACTCGGAACCTTTCCGATGTCCGAATATAGTCGTTCAATATATCGATCTTTACGTCTCGACCATTTCGAGACTCCTCATCATGTCCTCGATCTCATCCGGGACTCCGAACTACCTTCGGTACATCAAATCACATAAACTCATAATACCGATCCTCATAGAACTTTAAGCGTGCGGACCCTACGGGTTCGAGAACTATGTAGACATGACCGAGACACATCTCCGGTCAATAACCAATATTGGAATCTGGATGTCCATATTGGTTCCTACATATTCTACGAATATCTTTATCGGTCAAACCGCATAACAACATACGTTGTTCCCTTTGTCATCGGTATGTTACTTGCCCGGGATTCGATCGTCGGTATCTCAATACCTAGTTCAATATCATTACCGGCAAGTCTCTTTACTCGTTCTGTAATGCATCATCTCGCAACTAACTCATTAGTCACATTGCTTGCAAGGCTTATAGTGATGTGCACTACCGAGAGGGCCCAGAGATACCTCTCCGACAATCGGAGTGACAAATCCTAATCTCGATCTATGCCAACTCAACAAACACCATCTGAGACACCTGTAGAGCACCTTTATAATCACCCAGTTATGTTGTGACGTTTGGTAGCACACAAAGTGTTCCTCCGGTATTCGGGAGTTGCATAATCTCATAGTCATAGGAAGATGTATAAGTCATGAAGAAAGCAATATCAACATACTAAATGATCAAGTGCTAAGCTAACAGAATGGGTCAAGTCAATCACATCATTATCTAATGATGTGATCCCGTTAATCAAATGACAACTCATGTCTATGGCTAGGAAACTTAACCATCTTTGATTCAACAAGCTAGTCAAGTAGAGGCATACTAGTGACACTATGTTTGTCTATGTATTCACACATGTACTAAGTTTCCGGTTAATACAATTCTAGCATGAATAATAAAAATTTATCATGAAATAAGGAAATAAATAATAGCTTTATTATTTCCTCTAGGGCATATTTCCTTCAGCAATAAAGTCTCTCTTATCATAACGTTGATTCTTTGATTGTGGGTTATCAAGATCAATAGCAGGTTCAATTTCTACATCATTATCATTGCTAGGTTGAACATCAACATGAACATCATCATTAACATTATCACTAGGTTCATGCTCATTACCATATTGTGTTTCAGCATCAGAAATAGAGATATCATTAGGATTCTTAGGTGCGTCAATAACAGGTTCACTAGAAGCATGCAAAGTCCTATCATTTTTCGTTTTCTTCCTTTTAGAAGGACTAGGTGCATCAATATTATTTCTCTGAGAATCTTGCTCGATTCTCTTAGGATGGCCCTCAAGATACAAAGGTTCCTGAGTCATTTTACCACCTCTAGTAATAACTCTAATAGCATTATCATTTTGCTTACTATTCAATTCATTGAGCAAATCATTCTGAGCTTTAAGTACTTGTTCTACTTGAGTGGTAACCATAGAAGCATGTTTACTAATAAGTTTTAGTTCACCTTTGATATTAGCCATATAATCACCCAAGTGTTCAAGCATATCAGCATTGTGTTTTAATTCTCTACAAAAATAAGCATTGAAGTCTTCTTGCTTAACCATAAAGTTATCAAACTCATCTAAGCATGGGCTAGCAAACTTAGTAAATGGGATTTCAGCTTTATCATATCTATAGAGAGAATTTACCTTTACTACCTGTGTCGGGTTATCAAGACCATGTGTTTCTTCAATAGGTGATGGATTAAAACCATGTATTTCTTCAACAGGCGGTAAATTAAGACCATGTATTTCTTCAATAGGAGGTAAATTCTTAACATCTTCAGCTTTAATACCTTTTTATTTCATAGATTTATTTGCCTCTTGCATATCTTCAGGACTGAGAAATAGAATACCCCTTTTCTTCGGAGTTGGCTTAGGAGTTGGTTCAGGAATTGGATCAAGAAGTGTCCAATTATTTTCATTAGTCAACATATTATTCAATAAAATTCCAGCTTCATCTGGTGTTCTTTCCCTGAAAACACAACCAGCACAACTATCCAGGTGGTCTCTGGAAGCATCGGTTAGTCCACTATAAAAGATATCAAGTATTTCATTTTTCTTAAGAGGATGATCAGGCAAAGCATTAAGTAATTGGAGAAGCCTCCCCCAAGCTCGTGGGAGACTCTCTTCTTTAATTCGCACAAAATTATACATTTCCCTTAAAGCAGCTTGTTTCTTATGAGCATGGAAATATTTAGCAGAGAAGTAATAAATCATATCCTGGGGACTACGCACACAACCAGGATCAAGAGAATTAAACCATATCTTAGCATCACCCTTTAATGAGAACGGAAATATCTTAAGGATATAATAGTAGCGAGTTTTCTCATCATTAGTGAACAGGGTAGCTATATCATTTAATTTAGTAAGATGTACCGCAACAGTTTCAGATTCATAGCCATAGAAAGGATCAGATTCAACTAAAATAATTATCTCAGGATCAACAGAGAAATCATAATCCTTATCAGTAACAAAGATAGGTGAAGTGGCATAAGCAGGATCATATTTCATTCTAGCATTCAGAGTTTTTTGTTTCAGTTTAGCTAATAATTTCTTAAGATCACTCCTATCATTGCAAGCAAGAAAATCTCTACCAGTTTCTTCATCCATAACATAGCCCTCAGGCACAACAGGTAATTCATATCTAGGGGGAGAGTCTTCATCATCACTTTCATCAATATTATCAGTTTTAGTAATTTCATTCTCTCTAGACCTAGCAAGTTGTTCATCAAGAAATTCACCAAGCAGCACAGTAGTATCAAGCATAGAAGTAGTTTCATCATAAGTATCATGCGTAGTAGAAGTGGCATCATCAATAACATGCGACATATCAGAATTAATAGCAGAAGCAGGTTTAGGTGTCGCAAGCTTACTCAAAACAGAAGGTGAATCAAGTGCAGAGCTAGATGGCAGTTCCTTACCTCCCCTTGTAGTTGAGGGATAAATCTTGGTTCTTGGATCTTTCAAGTTCTTCATAATGATAAGCAGATATAAATCCCAAGTGACTCAAAGAATATAGCTATGCTCCCCGGCAACGGCGCCAGAAAATAGTCTTGATAACCCACAAGTATAGGGGATCACAACAGTTTTCGAGGGTAGAGTATTCAACCCAAATTTATTGATTCGACACAAGGGGAGCCAAAGAATATTCTCAAGTATTAGCAGCTGAGTTGTCAATTCAACCACACCTGGAAACTTAATATATATAGCAAAGTGTTTAGTAGCAAAGTAATATGATAGTAGTGTTAACGGTGGTAAAAGGTAACGGTAGCAAAAGTAATATTTTTGGTATTTTGTAGTGATGATAACAATAGCAACGAAAAGGTAAATAAGCGAAGAACAATATATGGAAAGCTTGTAGGCAATGGATCGGTGATGGAGAATTATGCCAGATGCGGTTCATCATGTAACAGTCATAACCTAGGGTGACACAGAACTAGCTCCGGTTCATTAATGTAATGTAGGCATGTATTCCAAATATAGTCATACGTGCTTATGGAAAAGAACTTGCATGACATCTTTTGTCCTACCCTCCCGTGGCAGCGGGGTCCTAGCAGAAACTAAGGGATATTAAGGCCTCCTTTTAATAGAGTACCGGAACAAAGCATTGACACATAGTGAATACATGAACTCCTCAAACTATGGTCATCACCGGTAAGTATCCCGATTATTGTCACTTCGGGGTTAACGGATCATAACACATAATAGGTGACTATAGACTTGCAAGATAGGATCAAGAACTCTCATATATTGATGAGAACATAATAGGCCCAGATCTGAAATCATGGCACTCGGGCCCTAGTGACAAGCATTAAGCATAGCAAAGTCATAGCAACATCAATCTCGGAACATAGTGGATACTAGGGATCAAACCCTAACAAAACTAACTCGATTACATGATAAATCTCATTCAACCCATCACCGTCCAGCAAGCCTACGATGGAATTACTCACGCACGGCGGTGAGCATCATGAAATTGGTGATGGAGGATGGTTGATGATGACGATGGCGACGGATTCCCCTCTCCGGAGCCCCGAACGGACTCCAGATCAGCCCTCCCGAGAGAGTTTAGGGATTGGCGGCGGCTCCGTATCGTAAAACGTGATGAATCCTTCTCCTTGGTTTTTTTCTCCCTGAAAGTGAATATATGGAGTCAGGGTTGAGGTCGGTGGAGCGTTAGGGGGCCCACGAGGCAGGGGGCATGCCCAGGGGGTAGGGCGCGGCCCCCACCCTCATGGACATGTGGAGGGCCCCCTGACGTGGATCTTCCTTCCAGTATTTTTTATATATTCCAAAATAAATCTCCGTTGATTTTCAGGTCATTCCGAGAACTTTTATTTCTGCACAAAAATAACACCATGGCAATTCTGCTGAAAACAGCGTCAGTCCGGGTTAGTTCCATTCAAATCATGCAAGTTAGAGTCCAAAACAAGGGCAAAAGTGTTTGGAGAAGTAGGTACGACGGAGACGTATCAAGGGAAATACCTACCGTAGCTGTGTTGCATCATCCCTTCCTCTTTGGGGAAATATCGACGTAGTTCAAGCCGCATCAGCGGCAAACAGGTCCGTAATCAGAATTCGCACACAGCTCAATAAACAAGTGTATGCATTCTAAACTAGGAGAAATGATCGTCTAGTCATGTACTTCTTGTGATGCTCCCGCCACTGCTTTGTGGCTCGATCCCTCGCCTGGGGCAGGAAGAAGACACTCCCTCATGTCAACGATCCGCGTGTACATCTCGTAGCTTGTGTACACATCCTTGGCCGCGTACGCAACGTGTTGTTCATCCAGTCTCTCATGCCAGACACTATGCCAGGCTTTCTTGTCCTTCTTGCTCTCATCCTTCATCTTCATGTAGTAGGGGTCGATGATGGCCGAGGCGAGGTCAATCTGGGAGTTCTGTTTGTTGTTGTAGCTGCCCCAGACCTTGCAGTGGTCTTGCATGTTGACAAGATTCTGGCATTTCAAGCCCGAAACCTTGAGCGCTTTTAGATCGTTGGTGGTGTCCACCGTAGCGAAACTGTAGTCGGAGCTGCTAATAAACCTGGAGAAACACTCACAAGGCCTTGTGGCCAGGTGGTAGTGGTAGACGAGGACGTCATGTCACACGCACAACTGGGCGACGACAACCTTTAGATCGTGCCCGACATGACCGATGGTGTACCCGAGGTCGAAGCCGACCACTTGGTACTTGCCCTCGGCAAGCAACTACTCCATAGTTTGGATGAAGCTCTCCACCGAGACCGGATCGTTCGTGTACACCACCGAGAGGGCCTTCCCCCTCACGTGGGTGTCCACTACGTGATGCATGGTGAACTGCCCGCCGTTGTCGTCGTCGGCCGCTAGGAGCGCCATTGGAGCCGCGGGGAGCGTCATTGGAACGTTGGATGTCCTCTCTGCATGTGTCGTCGTGGCTGTGTTTATTGTGTCGTGTGGCGTGAGAGATGAAGGTAAATGGTAGTAGGAATAAATGAGGGTCGGGCGGCCTGGATTCTTGGCATGTCCGCGTGATAGTTTTTACAGCGGGTAACAGCATCGTCGCGCCACACCCGGCACAACCGCATGCACACGAATGTGCGTGATCATGCGCCGACCCCAAACACTGGCAGCGCGCATGGAGGGAGGAGGGCAGAGCGCCCGGAGGGACGCGAGAGTAGAGTGCGCGCGGCGGGACATGAGCAGAGCGCGCGTGGCGGGACATGAGCAGAGCGCGCCGCGGCCGCGTCAACCGCGAGCAACCACACACATAGAGCAGTTGAACACGCAAGGAATGATCGCCTACAAGCCGGCCGGAAGTTGCGTTGCTGCGTAGAGAGCGGCCATGTGCTACTACCTCCGTCTTGGTCTATTAGTCCCCTTTATATTCTATGCCATACTTCGCCCTTAAATTTAACCAATAAAATGTTAATGTATGTTATAAAAATTATATAATTGAAAACTATGTTCAAATACGAATCCAACGATATAATTTTTGGCGACAGGCATTTGTATTTTATTAGTTAAATCCTACGTATAAACCCGGACGAGGGTATAGTAGGTAATTAAATCATAAATGTTTTTTATTAACCATATGTGTACGTGGCATTTCATCCTCCTCTCGCACGTCTTGTCACCCCGCTGTTGCAGACGGCTTACAGTGTAAGCTTGCGCAGCGCACGAGGGCGTTCTTTTGGCCAAACTGTGGCTCGAAGTGGTGCCAATGAATCATCGGTGAACCCATTCCTGCGCAACCTCGCAGGTTCCCGCGCAAGCTTCCTACCCGACTCGGTGAAATCCCCCAAAATCCCAATGCTTACCAGCCTGCTATATAAATCCTCACAGCCGGCGAGTCCTGCGTCGCATTTCCCCCTCCCTCCCTGTAGCTTATCTCATCTGCTTCTCCCACAATCGCCAATGGCACCGGCCCGTCGTCGCCGCTTAGCCACTCCGCCATCATTAGAGGATAGCTCCAGCTGGGAGGCTACACCGCGACGGTGGCGCAGTCCCCGGTGTAGTGTAGTGCGCGTGGCATCCCTATTGGGTGTGCGCGAAACACCCACCACACGCTCGGTTGTTGCCGGCTGCCGTTGCCGCCATCCCACCATCGAAAGCCAGGGCCATCGCCCGCTCTGCTGCCGTGGCCCAAAGGCGAGAGGTGGCTGTCGTGGCCACCACCCCACTGCCGGCCACCGTGGCCATCACCCGCTTCGTCGTCGCGGCCCGAAGGCGGGAGGTGATGGTCGTGGCCCCCACCTCATCGTCGGCCGCCATGGACGCCAGCCCACCATCGACCGCCAGGGTCATCACCCGCTCCGCCACCGCCGCCCGAAGGCGGGAGGTGGAGGTGGAGGCCCGCATGTGCGTCAGCGACCTTATGCGCTACACCGAGTTCCTGTGGGAGAAGGTAGAGCGCCTCGTCGAGCACGCAAAGAGCCTTACCGCCGTCATGGCCGTAGCACACGCCGCCGTAGAGGCGAGGAATCAAGAGATCTACGAGGAGAACCACCGCTTTGAGAGGGGTCGTCTGGAGCGGCAGACGACGTTCGAGGTGAGCGTCGCTGAAGGTGCAGTAGTGGCAGGCACCGTATTGCAGTTGTCCAGCTCATCGGTAGGCTCCTCCTCCTCCTCTGCCTCTTACTAAGCATGCTCGGCAGAGGAGAGGCTGCCGAAAGTAGTACAAAGCCCCTCGGTAGTAGTAGTATTTAGGGGCTATTTTGTTCAGTTCATCTGACTATAGATGTGGTGAAACTGTACAACGTACTTAATATTAGCTAGTATATATAGTTGAACTAGCTATTTCAGTACGTGATTAGCAACAATTGGGGAAAAGTTTGGTCGATTCAGCTGTCGAGTTGAACTATTTGTATAAAGAACAACTTCTTAATCTATGCTTAATTACTGAATTTTAGTTGCAAAAATTAGATAGTGCTAGTGATTTTTAGCTGCATATTTTGACAAATCGCAAGGTTGACAAATGGCAATGTTACTAGATCAACAAATGTCAATCTTTCTAGTTGACAAATGGCAATATACCCAATATGACAGATGCAAATATTACCAAATTGTCTGTACGTGGTTGCACACGGGTCATCCAAAACAATCATTTTCGTTGAAGTGATGTACAAATCCTGCTCGGCATATTTTCTCTTGGCTTAGCGCCGAAGTCTGGCTTTGCATACCGTATTCAATCTGAACTGTTTGTGTTGAAGAGATGCACAAATTCTATGCCGCGAATTTTCCCTTTACTTAAGGGGGAAGACCATAGCTCTCGCTTTGCATACGGGTGCTCTATCTAAAACGTTTGCGATCAAGAGTTGCACAAATTCTGCTCGGCACATTTTCCCTTGGCTTCCGGGGGAAGCTGTCGGTTTGCATATGGGTGCTCTAACTAAAACGTTTGCGATGAGTGTTTTATATTTAAAAACCACTGACTTTTTTTCAAAATAAAATCGTTTGATAAGTCTGTACATAAAGAGACAAAAACGCAACCTCGTTCAAACCATATCTTTCATTCAGTCACACTGCGAATTTATATTCATATGATCAAGATATAGTATTAAACTCCCAAAAAATATTTCAGACGAGTTCTAGATTTACTAGGATTTTGAAACTAGGTATCTCAACATTTTGCTGGCAATCAACAGTGCCCTAGTGTTTGAAATTCATTCTCATTTCTTGCATGGGACCTAAGCATGCACCCAAGGACACATATTTGATTTTTCAACCAATTTATATGCACCGGAGCATGTGCATGTAGTTTAATTTTGGATTGTGCGCCTGAAATGGCTAGAAAACCAGTTTAATGTATAAAATGTCGAAACAAACTCTGAATAATTCCAATTCTTTTATGACACACATATAGTTGCATGTTCACTGCAGATAAAAGGTCTAGTAATTCAAACACCGTCCATTGTCACTGTGACCCCATTATGTAATTCAAATTAAGATGAAAAATCAAGTAGATCCCATACAGTTTATTATCACCAACTGTGTGAGGTGTAGTACAAAATATCCTGGAGCACCGTTGGTGTATAGTACGCCTATGGCTTACGCGAGAAGGTGCGTCGGCTAAAGTTCACAGCCAGCGTGTCAAGCACACTAGCTCGCTCCCCAAATACTCCCGCCTCTGCATCCCTCACAATCTCAAAAATATTACTGCCTCGTAATCTCGAAAATATCTACCGTCTGGAAGGTTTTAATGTTTGATAGCACACGATTAGTATGTGCGGACCGTGTGCGATGTCTGTTACTCCCGCTCTGCTTCAGCCCCTTGATTCAAATTTTCAGTAGCCCCGGCATTTTACTCCCGCCTCTGCATCCCTCGCAATCTCAAAAATATCTGCTCGCCCTTGATCCAAATTTTCAGTAGCCCCGCCTTGTTACTCCTGCCTAGTAAAATTTTCAGTTGCCGCAGTACTTCCTCAAACACCACCTTGCCCCCCTCCACACACACCACACACTCCCCAAAACCTCCGCTCACACAGACACACACAACCCTCGAAACCATTGGTAGGTCGCCGCCATCACCGGCGCCTCCATCCTCAACCTCTGTCTGTGTGCCGGGGAGCTCAAGGAGCCAATGGCCAAAAAGAGGTTTATCGCGGCCTTTTCACCTGATGCCGGCGAGGTGGCCGCCGAGGTGTCCCCGTTGTCCTTCACGGGCTCGATGCACCGTTGTCGGTCCCCCGATCCGCCCACTGTCGTGCCCCTACGCCGGTTCGAGGACTTTCTCGTCCTCCCTCGGACCTAGCAGCCGACGAGGTCCTACCTCAGGGTTTGGCAGCGGCGATGGGGGACGTCGGTCGCCGAGATTACAGATCGGGAGACCCACAGCTGCTGGTGGCTCGGTAGCTTCCACACGGCCGAGCTCGCGGCCATGAAGTACGACCGATGGCAGGTCCGCTACCACGGCGCGGCGGCTAGCCTCAATTTTCCCTTCGGCACACGTCCGGTCGACCTCGTTCCGCCGGAGCCAAGGGTGGTGAGCTTGGCTATGGCACGGGAGGACCGCGAGGTGTGGGAGCGCCTCAAGGCCGAGGCCACCGACGAGGCCTACATGCAAGAGCTTCGCCGGTAGCACCCGGAGCTCGTGGAGGCGGAGCTGGCGATCTTTCCCCGCGCGGAGGGCGGCGAGGTTATCACGCTCTCCTCCGATGACGAGGTCAAAGGCGGCGAGGACGGCGGCGCGGAGGGCGGCGAGGTTATCACACTCTCCTCCGATGACGAGGTCGAAGGCGACGATGACGGCAACACGGAGGGCGTCGAGGTGGGTCCTGAGGATGAGGAGATCAACATCGACGAGTGGAGGAGTGCCTTCCCCAACGACCCCGACGATGGCATCGGCTCGGACCTGGCTCGCGGCACACCATACATGACGAGAAAGGATTGGCTCGACCTCTACTTCGACCGTAAGTAGTTTAGCTTAGTTTAAATTTATGTTTTATGTTCGTTTATGCAAAACTATATATGTTTATGTTTGAATGCATGCTACTTTCGGTTGAACCTCCTTTGAACTTGATCTAATTGAATCTTACAACATTAAGTTTAGGGGATCGACTATATATATCCACTAAGGATTTTAGTCCTTTAACTTTTAAAGGATCAGCTAGAGATGGCCTTATGACTTGTTTATTTCAGTTCGTCACAATGTGATACTCTATATGTGCAACTATTTGCCTCATAGTTCAATTTTATCAATAACAGTTTCAACAATACTACTATGAATTACGATATTTGGTTGTTGTTAAGGATATTGCAGTTAACATGCCTTTTCGTTTTTAACAATAACTAGTGTACTTTAGACATGCACAATACCACTTTGAATGACTATTTGATTGTCTTTAAATGTTATGTCTGATGTAGTTAACACACCTTTCCACTTCTTGTTTTGCTTAACTAGTGTGCTTAAGCCTGCACACTGAAGCTATCATTTGTAGATTATGTTGTCTACCATGGATATATTTGGTTGATGTTTAGTCTGTTGTGCTTAGCATGCCTTTATATGTACTCATGCAGGACAATATTGAGAACAGTGTTGTTTTCCATTGAGGTTAGTTTCATCGCGTTGCTTATATGTACTCACTATTCAGAATATCGGTAGCTGGTACCATATAGCCTGGGGCTGATAAGGGATTAATCGTCGAATCGGACATTTCACTGAATATATATGTAACCCATTTATAGTAGGTTAACTAGGGCCATATTTAATACATCTGAGGCTACATAGCAACATGCATTGTACTGAATGACTAAATATACAGTCTCAGGCTACATAGCAACAGGGAAGAGTGTTACCTTAATGTTCTGATTATGTCTAGATATACATGTAATAAAATCTTATATAATGGTATGGAGGGAGTGTTGTACTACATCATTTTTCAATTGTTGTTTAGTTTCTAATATTAATTTGGTGCTTTTAGGTACATATATCATTGCCAAAATTCCACACTTCGGCCCTTTCTGGGGCAATGAGATATTCATGAACCAGCATCAAGTGAGGAAACTAATAAAGATTGTTATTAAAATGGGTCCAAAGGCGTCAATCGAACTATTTGTAATCGAACTATAGCTTTATTCATATCCATCAGGTTCTGCATCCAGGAGAGCACAATAGGGTCATTCCGCTTCACCTTGTTCAGCAACCAGAATGTCTGTCGCCTCTTTCTTTACCATCTGTAATAGTACAAGTATAGAACCCTGGTTTATCATTCTTTATTTGGTGCTTATGTAATTCTTAAACATATGTACATGTGAATCGAATAATGCATTGGTTGTTTGAACCTGATGGATATGAATAAAGCTATAGCCTACTTTCAAGTTTAAATTAGCTACTACCTCCGTCTAGGTGAATAAGTCATTCGTGTAGTTCTAGGTAATCAATTTAAGGAATTAAATATGTGTTATATATCATGAAAAGTATATCAGTAGATTTCTACACAGATGTAGTTTCTAAATATATATTTTTTGTCACATATAATACATATTTAGATAGTTAAATCGTTGACCTAGAACTATGCGAATGACTTATTCATCGAGACGGAGGTAGTACAATTTTAAATAGCAGCAATTAAATTAGGGCGAAATTACGGTGTGCAGGTCATTATGGCGCACACGGTTAACAAAGCACAGCGTGTGCGATATATATCATAATCTGACACAGTTCACGGAGAGGAAACATGTGTAACAATGCACACAGTTGCCGTTTGCAAAGCATGTGATGTCAGACACTATCACATACGGTGCGGGAAAACTAAATATGTGTGATTGTCTACCTATCATAAAGTTTTATAGTCATGAACTGTTTGTGATGTGCCAGGCATCGTAAAACTCTCGTGCTTGGAATCTGCCTGGAAAACTCCCGTGCCTGGAATCTACCTGGTTTTAGGTAAAAATTACAAAACTCCGACTGCGATGGCAATGCGAGCACAAACGAGTAGCAAGGATGAAGCGTTTGGGATATTCGAGATATCGGAAACGGCTATATAGGGACAACTATATGCATCAAGGCTCCCTATCCCCGACGGTTTTTGGGTCGTGTGGGAAGGACCCCCCCCCCCTATCGCCGTCACTCACTAGGCGCCGGTTCCAAATGCCGTCGCGGAAAGGGGTTAAAAACCGTTTGTATAGAACCGACACGTACCAATGAATGACAACATAAATCTGCGAATGATGGGCAAGTTTAGACGAGTTATTGAGGATTTGGGGCTCAAGGAGTTTACTTTAAATGGCAGGCATTTCACATGGTCAAATGAGCGAGCCAACCTTGTCATGTCCAAGATTGACAGGGTTCTGGTGTCTAGTCCTTCAGAGCTGGCCCATTTGCATTACCACCTAATCCCGGCCTCAACTGCCATCTCCGACCACAGCCCACTGATTCTTCAAAGCCTAAATACCAAGCATTACAAGGGTTTCAAATTTGAGGTCAGCTGGTTAAAACTGAACGGATTCCAAGAAAAGGTAGTCGAGACTTGGAACAAGGCAGTGTTCTCTACGGAGCGCATCAAAGTGCTTCATATTAAGCTCTCCAGAACTGCCCAGGGACTCAGATTGTGGTATAGATCGATCAAGAAGGATATGAAAATCAAGGAGGAGATTGCAATTGAGATCATTTTTCAGCTTGACCTTGCCCAAGAGGAGCGTCAGCTCACAGAGGAAGAAAGGGCTTGGATTTGCCACCATTGAACGCATCCGACGGAGGCAGGACTCAAGGATTACAGGTATCCGTCAGGAAACGGCAACACCAGACTGTTTCACCTTAAGGCAAATGGGCGTCGCAGAAAAAACTACATCGCCAAGCTCACCTCCCGAGATGGGACCAAAGTCACAGAGCATGAGGAAAAGGTCGGCGTTCTGTTAGATCACTTTTCTTCTCTGCTTGAGAGCTCTAGCCCGAGGGCCTGGACCATTAATTGGGACTCGATTAACCTCCCTCAAAAGGACCTTACACACTTAGATGTACCTTTCTCTTTGGATGAGCTCAAAGATGCAATCAATGGCCTCCATGCTGAGAAGGCCCCTGGATCGGACGGTTTCATCGAGGCATTTTACAAGACCTGTTGGTACTCTATTTGCAATGATCTCCTGGTTGCGGTGAATCAACTGCATGATCTCAAGGGAGATAACTGGCGCCTCCTGAACACGACCAATATTGTCATGATTCCTAAGAAAAATGCGCATCCTCTCCACTAGACTATAGGACGGTGAGCCTCATGCATAGCATTGCAAAGATCATGGGAAAGCTGTTGGCCTCACGGCTTGCTCCTGAGCTTGACGGGCTCATTTCGATGTCCCAAAGGGCATTCTTAAGAAGAGGTCGAATCAAGACAATTTCATTTTTGTTAGGAATGTCATGAAAGATGCTCATTCAAAGAGGAAGCCTTTGCTGTTCTTGAAGCTTGATTTCACCAAAGCGTTTGATTCAGTAAGATGGGATTCCATGCTTGAGGCTCTTAATGCTCATGGGTTCAGCGATCGATGGAGGAACCTCATCTCATTGATTCTGGGATCCTCCTCCTCCCATGTTCTTCTCAATGGTTTGCAAGGAAGATCTTCTGCTCACAAGAAAGGGTTGAGGCAGGGCAACCCCTTGGCCCCAATGCTATTCATTTTGGCCATTGAGCCCTTCCAGGAGATGCTTTCCATTGCTACACGACAGGGGTTGCTGTCTCTGGTCACTTGTAGTGCTGCTAGAATGAGAGTGAGTTTCTATGTTGATGATGATGCCTTATTTGTAAACCCAATCAAGGAGGAGCTGGCCCTGCTCTCAGCCATTCTTAATTTCTTCGGGCTCACTTCCGGCCTAAGCATCAACCTTAACAAATGCGTCACTTTTCCAATTAGCTGGGGAAACATTAACCTTCAGGATGTACTGCCAGAATTCGATGGACAATATGGACAGTTTCCCTGCCGATACCTTGGGTTACCGCTTGGTCCACAAGTGCCAAAGAGAATCGAGATTCAGCCTATCCTTGACCAGTTTGCTGCAACTGCAAGGCTAAAGCCTTGGAAGGGCAAGCTAATGAATAGAGCGGGAAGACTTGCCTTACTTAACTCTGTTCTCACTCCTCTAACCACATATCTCTTTATGGCATTCATACCCTCCAAATGGCTCATCAAGAGGATTGATAAAATTAGAAGAAGCTTCCTGTGGAGTGGCGAAGACGAGGCTGCCGGAAGCAAATGTTTGGTTAACTAGACGAAAGTTTGCTCCCCGAAGGATTGTGGCGGCCTAGGTGTAAAGAACTTAGAGAGATACAGTCGAGCCTTGAGGCTAATATGGCTTTGGTTTGATTGGGGCTCGATGGACAGACATTGGAAAGGGATGCATGTGCCTTACAGCGCCGTCGACCGAAACCTGTTTGCGGCCCGCACAAAGATCAATGTTGGAGATGGTCGATCGACATCCTTCTGGAAGGAGAGATGGATTGACGATCTCTCTCTCGCCGAGGCAGCGCCCTCTCTCTACATGCTGGCCACAAGGAAAAATATACCAGTCTACGATGGGCTGACTGGGGGCAAATGGATGCGAGGGCTACGCAGGATTATCAGTGTGGAGCAACTAACAAAATTCATTAAGCTATGGGAGATGATTCAGACTGTCCAGCTGACTACAATTATGGGCAGCGTTGTTTGGAAACTCAACAACAACAACCATCACACCACAAAGTCTGCATACAACATTCAGTTTCTAGGGCTTGTGAGGAGGTCTGATCTTCATGTTATTTGGCGAACACGAGCGAAAGCCAAAGTGAAAGTCTTCCTTTGGCTGCTTCTTCAAAACCGGCTTTGGACTGCCGACCGGTTGGCTGCTAGAGGATGGCAACACTTGGATCTTTGCAAGCTTCGTGATCAGGAAATGCAATTGGCAGCTCATCTCATCATGGGCTGCTCCTTCTCTCAATCAATCTGAGCGGCCATCGACTCCACGCGACCACGTGACTCTGCTCTCACCATTGGGCCTCGAACTCTAAGTGGGTGGTGGAGCCAAACCACAAGGAAGATGAAGAACCCGGCGGCAAGACACATGATTGCCACTGCCATGTACGGAGCCTGGAACATCTGGAAAGAGAGAAATCGCAGAACCTTCGAACAAAAGGAGCTTCGACATAACGAGGTAGCTTCTTTGATTCGCGCTGACATCCAGTTACTTGAACTGGCTTACCACGAGTAGCTCCATTTAACCTTGTTTCTTTTCTTTTTCCTCTTCTTTGCTTTTCATCCCTGACTACTTAGTCATGTACAGAATTTCCCTCTACTTATAATGAAAAAGGCAGAGCTCCTGCCATTGGCCGTCAAAAAAACCCTATCTCACACCATCGTAAGGTGACCCTGCACATCTTTGTGTGCGATAGTTTTTTTTAACCATGTGTGATGAACATATGTGCACTAGTAATTGTCCAAGCAATTTAGATCCGTCCAAGTACAGGGTGTCGAGGGACGGTAATAACTGACAATTACCGAAAGCTAATAAGTTCTTTTGACAAGGCGACTGCAAATCACTATGTGCAAGAGATAAACATTGGTGCCCATGAACTTGTACGATATAGTTTCGAGGACGGTTAACAACGGTGTGGCGTGATAAGCCACCTGACCTGTTGCTCCCTTCTATTGTAAAGGATATGATTATTGTTTAAATAAAGTCACCAAACTTTTACAAAATATACTCTCTCCGTCCCATAATATAATAGTGTTTTTATAGTGTTAAAAATGCTATTATATTATGGGACGGAAGGAGTAGTTTAGAGGTGGCGAGGATGTTATTGCTCTAGCTATGCTCGGCCGACAAGTGTTGGTGTTTTCAACAGTACATCCAAGGTAGGTTGGCATTGCAGGCATGGACTCGATCTGCCATACGAATGAATAGGAGCACCCTGGTCCCAAACCTCCAAATGGTCCAAAACACTAAGACAAAACGTACAATTCGGAAGGTGCCGCTGCCACATGCATGGCCCATGGCACGGATAATGCTCCATAGGCACATCTTTTTTTTTGAATGTTGGTAGTTGAACTATCAAATTCATTGATCAGGAGAAAGAAGGTTGGTCCAATTTATAAAGAAAACCGAACCCAAAAACCATACAAACAGCGCCTTTCGGCAAACAACACACACATCCTCACGAGCCACGGGTCCCTCCGACCGGATCCACCTCCAGGACAATGCCTCCAAGAGAGAACGCGACGCAGACAAGCGCCGCCATCGTCCGATCTAAACTAAATCAAGGGTTTCCTCCGGAGCACGCCGGGAAAGGCAAGGTGAGAGCAGCTACATCGATGCCTCCAACGAGGAAGCGACGCCAGAAAGCGCCGCCATCGACGACTCCGACCGCAACCGGAGTATGACTTTCGCCGGCAGTCTCACCTGCATAGCCCGGACCCAAGATCCGACCAGCCTACACATCAAACCACTATCCCTGCCTCCACGGCCAACCGCACCTCCTCGGCGAGCTCGACGTGCTTCCAACCTTGCATCCGCATCCCCCACTGAACGGAGGATGCAACCCCTAGCGGCGCCATTCATCTCCCATCGGAAGGATGCAACCAAGCACAACGCCATTCGTCTCCTCGAGGATGCAACGTTTGTCGGTCATTCATCTTCCGACGAAGGATGCAACAAACCGCAGCGAGGCCATTCCTCTCCCTCCAGCCACCACCATCTCGTCCTCCTACCTGAAGCAGCGTCGAGCTCACCGAACCACCAAACAGGAGGATGCAACACCAGCCGAGGCGCCATTCATCTCCCACAGCTTCGCCCGACACCACCACTACAGCCACCACACGGCAAAACGTCGCCGGAGCAGGCGCGAAACGCAGCCGCACTCCTATGGCGCCTGATGCCTCCTCGTGCCAGCCCACCATACATCCGCCGACTCCACCTTGACAGCCTCCACTGGCGACAAGATCCGGGCACCACCGCGCCAGAGGAGCCACCAGCCCGCATCAGCGGGCATCTCCCATCGCGCAAGCACGAGCCAAGCACGCCCGCCAGCTGCCGCGCGGCCCAGGACGAAAGGACGGACGCGCCTCCCAGCCACCGGCCCGCGGCGTCCAGATCTGGCCCGCGCCATCGCCGCCGCCAGAGCCCCGCAACCCCGTAGATCTCGCACCGGCCGCGGTGATCGTCTCACGCGCCCAGGGGCGCGTATAGTAGCCCGACGCAGTCACCCCGCACCTCCAGCCCGTGCCCAGCCGCCCGCCATACCCGCCGCCGCGCCTGCAGCGGCACGCCAGATCCACGCGCGCTCGCTCAGCAGCGGCCCCTCAGCCCACGCACGCGCCGCCCAGTCTCCAGCTAGCAAGGCCGCGTCGCCCCGCCTCCAGCGCATGCCAGGCCACGCACGCGCTCCGCACCCGCGCCGCCGAGCGCCTCCTCCGCCCAGGGGAGCAGCCCCGCGCAGCTTCAGGGGAAGTGCGCCCTGCAGCGGCTAGGGTTTCGCGCCCGGGTCGTCCCGTGGGGGAGCCACACGGGGCCGCTCCCGTGTGGGTATCTGGGTGGGTGGATGGATGCGTTATCTTTTCTCCTTCTCGTTGCAAAAATGATATTGATTCCATAGGCACATCTGGATTCTGGAACCTATATCTTTGGTAAAGAGAAAACCATAAGGAGCGTATCTTCAACAGCATGCCGAGGCTTAGCTGGTGGTCGACAGCATCGTGTTGGTGCTAAACTAATTCATCATGCGCACATCGTTTTCATGGGTGTACCGTGTACGTTAATCCGCAAGCTGACACACCACATATTTTGGTGCGTCACATAATGCAGTGCAGGCAACCGCGCGCCTACTGGCTCGTGGAGACAGTTCATCATGCAGGCCTCGATCCGCCTCTTCTTTCTTCTCCCTCCTCCTCCTTTTGCAGCCAAGCCATTGGCCCGGCGCAACAACTTTCGTAGCTAGTGCGCCTACGGTTCTTGACGAATCCGACATCCGTCGCTCTCCTCCCGCCGTGGCCGGCCCCGGCGTTCGTTGGCCCGTCGCGTACGTACGTACGCGGCGGCCCGCCGTGCATTAGGTGTATAGCTGGACTGGACGGAGGCCGGCCACGCTCGCACACGCACCGCGGATAGCTTATCCATGCAGCGTTGAAGTAAAACGTAGGAGCTGTGCTTGGTCAGAAGTTACTAGTTCCGGTTAAATCTTAAATGTGGTTTAACCCGAGCAGAACTCGGTGTTTTGTAGTGTACTCTACACGAAGCCTGAAGTTTTGGCCGGGACAGATTAGACTTTGCATTGGTGGCGCGGACAATAATTTGCTAGCACTGTGCGTTATAGCTCGGTAGCAGGAGGATTCGATTATATGGTGGTGTCTTTTTGACTTGCGATCTGACGCGACATGCATCTTGTTCGCCACCTTCGCCTGCTTACTTTCCGGAAATGGGGGCAACCGGAAAGGAAGAAGCAGCAACGGAGATGCGGAAATGGGGGCAACCGGAAAGGAAGAAGCAGCGACGGAGATGCAGATGCTTGCTTGTGGATAACGATGGAGAGCTCCAAGCCTCCCTATGTTTGTGCTATTATTTTCTTCAAGATTGGTCTGCACATAAAAGATCCCTCTCCTCCGCTAGCTCCACCCCGCGGAATCCATCATGAATCCGTGTTTATTTTTCGGAAATGCTATCAGATTTTTAGGCATGGCATCGAACGATTTTCATGGCAAATTATATTTGCACAAAAGATATAAATTTAGTATGCAAGCACGACAATTTTCTTGGACAAAAATGAAATTAGACGAATTTGTCATGCTCGTCGGCTAAATTTGCCATGATTGGCGAACATAATTTGCCATGAAAATTATTCAATTTGCATGCCTAAAAATCTGACGTTTGCTAGATATTCGGGTCGATACGCGCGTTAATGCAGGTGTAAGGGGCTCCCTATTTCACGACATGCACATCTAGTATCGAGCAATCGTGCCCCCCCCCTCCCACCACCACCCATGTGTGCGGATGCCTCTCGTATTTCGTTTTGTTTCTTTTTTGTTTGTAGTTATTACTTTTTTTCTTTAAACTAATTCAAGATTTAAAAGAAATTTTAAAAATGTTCGAGAAATCATAAAATGTTGCTGAATTCTCATGATTTTGAAAAGAAAATGAAATCACATAATGTTTGTGGATTCAAAAAATGTTTGCTTATTCAATAATTATGCATGATTTCAAAAAAAAATGTTTGGGAAATGGATAAATGTTCATGATTTGAGAAGAAAGGTTCGCATATTCAAAACATGTTAATGTTTTTTTAATATTCAGAAAAAAATAAAAATAAACTATTGCAAATTTTCAAAAATTTCATCGATTCAAAAAGGCTAGTGCTAGGCGCCAGCTAGCTGGCCCAAACTTTCGGCCGTTCACATCCTAGTCGCCAGATACAACAGTTCCTAGCCACCGGATAAGGCTCCGATTCCATCCCAAATGACGTGAGAGTGTGGTGAATCAAGCGCCGCTGACCCCGTCATGGACGAGCACCATTGACGTCGCCGCAGAAAAGCTTGTTCCCCTCACCGTTGGGTATCATCTACCTGCCCTCGCCGCGGGTCAAACTCGTCGTCAGGCAGAGTAGTCAGATGTGACCTTGCAGCAAAAATCACCTCGTGCAGCACGCCCTCGCTCCCGGTCGTCATTGCAACATACCCAGCATACCGTAGCCGCCTCCAAGAAAAAAGTTATGGTCGTAGCATCAGGCACAATGGTTCCAGCATCTCAGGCCATTGTTGTATTCGTGCCATAGCCGACTCCAACAAAATTATGTCATGATTGTAGCATCTGCACAGAATGATCCCAGCTTCTGCCACAATGGTTGTAGCTTCCTATGTAGGGAGTTGCAGCTTTGTAAGCTTTGCCAGCGACAAATACAACAATAAAAAATACCCGTTGCAGCTTTGGTGGAAGTCGGTTCCGGCAAAAAAAATGCCCGTTCCAACTCCGGTAGAAGATGATCACAACAACAACAAAATCCGCAGCTCTCTACCGGTCGCGGCACCGTCTGTTGTGATTCCAACCCCTGCGTCGGCCGGGTTGCAGCTAAAATTGATGCATGTTCCAGCATCGCCGTCTTTGTTGGGTAACGTTGCATGGAAAATAAAAAGTTTCTACACACGCAAGATCTATCCATAGAGATGCATAGCTACGAGAGGGGAGAGCATCTACATACCCTTGTAGATCACTAAGCGGAAGCGTTTATCACGCGATTGATGTAGTCGTGCTCTTCGCGATCTGATCACGATCCAACCGAGCGGACGGCACCTCCGAGTTTAGCACACGTGCGGATCGATGACGTCTCCTGCTTCTTGATCAAGCAAGCGGGAGAGGAGAAGTAGATGGGATCACAAGCAACACGTTGGCGTGGTGATGATGGTGGTGGTGGATCACCGACAACGCTTCGCTAAGCGTCGCCGGGACGCGGCAGTGGAACTACGAAGTAACGTGAGAGAGAGGGGCGCCAAGGGCTTGGTGTGTCCTCTTGGGGCGCCCCCTCCCCTCTATATATAGGTGGAGGGGCGTGGGAAACAGCCCCTCCAAGCCCTAGGGCGCAGCTAAGGGGGAGAGGACTTGGACTCTAAGTCCAATCCTATTCCTACTAGGACTCCTTCCTTTTTGCCTTCCCTAACCACATGGTTTTTTGAGGACTTGGTGCGCCTAGCCCAATAAGGTCAGGGCGCCTCCCCGCAGCCCATGCTAGCCCTTGGGTCATGGTGGACCGACTTGTGGACTTCCGGACCCCTCCGGAATCCTCCAGAACCTTCTGGAAGCTTCCCGGTACAATACCAAAAAAGTGCACACTTTTCCGGAACCCAAAATATGACTTTCCATATATAAATCTTTACCCCTCGACCATTCCGGAACTCCTCGTGATGTCCAGGATCTCATCCAAGACTCCAAAAATCATTTGGTTACCACTCATCAAATATCCCAATACTACTCTAGCGTCAACGAACGTTAAGCATGTGACCCTGCGGGTTCGGGAATTATGTAATCATGACCGAGACACCTCTCCGGTCAATAACAAATAGCGGGATCTGGATGTCCATATTGATTCCTACATATTCCGCGAAGATCTTTTATCGGTTGAACCTTTATTACAACATACGTAATTCCCTTTGTCTGTCGGTATGTTACTTGCCCGAGATTCGATCGTCGATATCTTTATACCTAGTTCAATCTCGTTACCGGCAAGTCTCTTTACTCGTTCCATAATACATCATCTTGAACTAACTCCTTAGTCACTTTGCTTGCAAACTTCTTATGATGTTGTATTACCGAGAGGGCATAGAGATACCTCTTCGTTACACGGAGTGGCAAATCCCAATCTTGATTCACACCAACTCAACAGACACCTTCAAGATACCTGTAGAGCACCTTTATGGTCACCCAGTTACGTTGTGATGTTTGATAGGACACAAGGTATTCCTTCGGTATCCGGGAGTTGCATGATCTCATTGTCGAAGAAACATGTATTTGACATTAAGAAAGCACTAGCAATAAACTGAACGATCATATGCTATGCTAACGGTTGGGTCTTGTCCATCACATCATTCTTCTAATGATGTGATCCCATTATCAAATGACAACTCATGTCTATTGTTAGGAAACCTTAACCATCTTTGATCAATGAGCTAGTCTAGTAGAGGCTCACTAGGAACACGGTATTTGTTTATGTATCCACACATCTATTTAAGTTCCCGATCAATACAATTCTAGCATGAATAATAAACCTTTATCATGATTTAGGAAATATAATAATAACCATTATATTATTGCCTCTAGTGCATATTCCCATCAGTCTCATCGACTCGCGGTGCCGCCGTGCCGGTTCCAACCTTTGTGGCGCATGGTCCAACAACACAAATTATTGCTTCTAACACCGCGACTTGTCGTTTCTAGCACCGCAAACTCGCTGGTTCCAGCCAGTTGCAACTTTGGTCAACTCTGCTGATCGGAACCAAAGAAGCTCATCGCAGCATGTCCCCTGGAGTTCCAGCACCTCTCATCACGCGTCGCAGCACGGGCACCTCGGCTGTCCTAGCATCTAACCGCCCTCGAGTGGTTTGTGGCACTGCTGGAGAGGAGTGTGCTGCTGATAACCTCGTCGGCGTTGAGGGATGAGAAGTGGTGGGACAACAGTGTGATGGCTCTCAAGCGTGGGGAGGGAGGTGGAAATAGAGAGGTAGAAGACGACTTGTGGGAGGCTGTGGTGTAGAGAAGGAATGGGATGTGGTGAAAGACGCGTGAAGAGATAAGGGTGGGAGAGAGCCATGGGTGGTGGGTGGATCCAGTTGTGCATGTGGCTGCCTCTACGTGAGTATGCAAGCGAAGAATTGGTGCGACCAGCCGAAGCTTCAGATGGACGGCCAATTAAAAAATTAACATTTGAAAATGTTCATGTACTCAGAAAATGTTCATAAATTCGAAAAATGTTCATGCATTTCAAAAAAAATCATCCAAACAAAAAAATTCATGAATTCCAGAAATTGTGTCCAAATTTAAAACAATGTTCACGGACTAAGAAAAGTTCACCAATTAAAAAATGAATGAATTTCCAAAAAAATCCACGAATTCGTTAATTGTTCATGATTTTCAAAAATGTTCATGAATTTGTAAAAAATATTTCTAAATTTAAAAAACATGATTTGAAAGTAAAAGTTGTGAATTCAAAAAATGTTCACAAATTTGTAAGATGTAAGCAAAATAAAATGTAAAGATAAAGAAAGAAAATACGAATATGAAAAGGGAAATACGAAAACATCAAAATGAAAGGAAAGGATTGAAAAAATAAAAGGCAAAAAAACGGAAGAAAAACACACACAAAAACCCGTCTATGAAGGTCATTGAACCTTCCCAAAACACGAAAGAGCGTAGTTGGGCCGACCCAAATTTACGTAGCAAGGAAGGGGGTATGTGCTACATCCCTATTGCGCGCACCATAGGCCTGGCCTAGGTGTAGGTGCCTTCTACCTTTTAGAGAGAGAGAGGGAGGGAGGGAGGGAGGGAGGGAGGGAGAGAGAGATAGATAGATAGAGAGAGAGAGAGAGAGTATGGGCCTTATATCGAAATGGGTCTATGGCAATCTAGGATTGCCATTTGGTGAGTCCACACACTTCTCCGCGGAGCAAGCGGCCCATTAGAATCATTGTTCCGAGGCATTGCAGCAAAGAGGTGATGAACGACATGCGGCTCAACCATCGACCATGGCGCCAAATGGCCTAGCAAGGGGACCTCTTATTTGACGCGTAGCGCCAGTTGGCGAATTGGCGTTGCAAGAGCTACGTCTCATCTACTATGATATAAGTACCAACTTAGAGCAGACGATTATTAGGATAGGTCGGCCCAATATAATGCGTTGAGCGAGTGGTTTTGCATTGGTTCATAGAATCTTTCATCTAGTTGGAACGGTTTTGGGAAGGTTCCATGTGAATTTTTTTATGTGTTTTCTTTTACGGTATTGGATTGTGTTTCTTTTGGTTTATTTTTTTTCCTTTTTTTCAAATACATATGAATTGTTTACTACACCTTGTACATTTTATGTATACATGTTGCATAGTTTTTTTTATATTGAATATTTTTAAAATACATGATGAACATTGTTTGAATAATATTTTTGAATGCTTGCCAAATGTTTTTCAAATAGATTTGAAAAACTTCAAACACGAGTTGACCAACTTTTGAATACATGTGAAAAAAAATCAGATAAACTTTGAACATTTTTTTAAATGTAAGATGAACATTTTTTAATACACATTGAACATTTTCTGAATGCACTTTGTACATTTTCAAGATATACATGTCGAACATTGTTTTATACATGTTGAAGATCTTTTTAAATACATAATAAAAATCCAAATACATCTTTAATCATTTTTAATACATGTTAAAACATAAATACAATTTTAATTTTTTTTAAATACTTGTGGAACTTTTTCTGGAATACTACGAGCATTTATTAAAACTCGTGCAAACAATTGTTTTACACATCATGAACATGTTTTAAACACGTGCAAACAATTTGTTAAAAAATGTGATGACCATTTTTTTAATGATACAAGCATTTTGTGATGCACAGTGAATATTTTAAAATTTTAAGTAAAGTAATTTCCAAAATATATATTTTAATAGAACATTATGAAGTATACACAAAAGGAAAAAAGAAAGGGAGACAGAAACGAAAAAACAATAAACAGAAGAAACGAAGGAAGCAAAGCAATTGCATCTAACTGGGCCAGACACTACACTGCGCCTTGAAGCGAGTGGTCGTTCGGTCTCGCGGCGGGCAAGATAAAGATGGAGACCTCCTATTTTCCTTGTTTAGCCTCGGTTAGCGCTACTGGCGCTCGCATGCCTCTCATGTATAGGCCGGCCGAAGAACCAAGTGCTCGCTCAATCGCCCCATTTCATTCGCTCGGTTGATCGATTGACCTGGTGTACAGTTGACTTCGGCAGAAAAACATGAATTTTGAAATTTTATATATAAAAAGAATGTATTGGAAAAAAAGTTCACGAATTTGAAAAGAAGAAAAATAGGAAAATGAGAAATAAAATAAAAAGACAAACCCAAGAAGCACATAGGGGACGTCGACCGCCTAGACTGCTACCCAACAACCGCTTGCTCACTCGGCCTGTTTGCTTTTTTTTCGTTCATCTTTTGCTATGGCAGTCTACTGGCTTAGGAAACAAATCAGTTGTTTCTTTTTATTATATCTTGAAAATTATAAAATAAAAATTATTTGAAAAAAGTTCGCATATTTGAAAAAAAACACTATGTGTTAAACAATGTTCATGAATTTGATAATATGTCACTAATTGAGAAAAACACGAATTTGGAGAATCTTGGCGAAATTGACTATTTCAAAATTCTGAAAATGTTCATAATTTGAAATATGATCATGAAATTCAGAAAACACGAATTTAATAAAAATAAATAAAATAAGAACCAAAACGAACAGGAATAAAGAACTCAGAAAAAAGATAAAACCACAAGCAAAACATTCTAGAATGTTCACAAAACAGGGTGAAAAGGGAGTTCGAAAGTGCTATATCTTACATGGATCGGTGTAGTAGCTACAGGGGGCATGTGTTCATTTTTTTTAAAAAAAAATGGGAAGGTGTGCATTTTACGAATTGTACTATATTTAGGGATATACATCGAATGGCAGCTCCTATTTCCCGACCCGCTTGGAGGAAAGCGAGCAAACGCGCACTCCCGCTGGCCCATGCACGAATTTGCGCCAGCGCATGTGCCTGGCGCGGCACCCCTATTTTTTTCCGTTTCATGTTGGTTCTTTCTACCTAAATTTTCTTCTTTTTTTCGTTTCTAAAATGTGCGCTGCTATGCGTCGACCGGCGGATCTTTTTACAAGATATTTCTTTTGCAACAGAGGTCTTATTTTATTTTTCTTAAACAAAGGTCTTGTTGTAATTTAATTTTTTTTGCAATAAAGATCTGATTGCAAAAAAAAATTGAATATGCATGAGTGTGCATATCATATACATTAAACAAGATAAGGCAAAGAATGCCTCCACCATAGTTTAACAGGGTTATCCGTACAAGCTAATTCTCATCACTTACCCATCTCCCTACCCTACAAAAGAAGGGAGTTACATTCCCTTTTAGTAATCCAGCAAAGGACCAAACCAAACCCTCATTGCAAATCTTTTTTAGCAACTGGAAGACCGACGGTCGTGCATCCTCGAAGACGATTGCGTTCCTATGCTTCCACAACTCCCACCACGTGAGTGCAAAGATGGTGTGCAGGTCCTTCGCACTCACATTGTTCGATCCACGCTTGTCAATGACCCACTCCACCAGCGAGTCCTGGGTAGATGGGATCCAAGCCGGTGAATCAAGCGCCGCACAAATGGCCGCCCAGATTGTTCTAGTGAACACACACGTGAGCATAAGATGATTGATCGTTTCCTCTTCTTGATCACAGAAAGGGCATGCGGCTTGATGCGGTAGGCCTCTTCGTGCAAGACGGTCCGAAGTCCAGCATCTGTCTTTCATGGCCAGCCAAGTAAAGAATATGCATTGCAATGGAGCGCGCAACTTCCATGTCAAGCCCGCCGTTGGGATTACCTCTCTTCCCCAAAATCCAGCCGCATACGCTGATTTAACAGAGAATCGGCCGTTTGCCTCCCACGACCACTTAATCTCATCCGACACCTCGTCCTCGGCTGGCTCCTAGGTACCAACCACCTGCCAGAGCATGAGGAATTCATGCAGGGTGTCCAGGCCAAAGTTTGGGGCAAAATCCATCGCTCAAGCTCCACTCTCCATAGCCGAGCAAACCAACCCCGTCATGCATATTCTAGGAGGAACCAGGTCATACACACAAGGTGCAATTTCCTAAACTCTTCAGCCATCTAACCATCTGTCTTCCCAAAACAATGTTGTGCAGCCCGACCGTGCTATACTCCTAATCTCCTGATTGCAAATTTAAATTTTTTGAAATAGAGATCTTGTTGCAGTTTTTGCTGTAACAGAGACCTTGTTGTGGAAACTTATGTAGTGGACAGTGAGCAGCGAGCAGCGGCAACATGGACCACAAGAAAGAAAAAGGATCGTTCCGTCAGGGCACGCGTCATACGGACGAGCCGGCGGATGCTCGTGTGCTATCTGTCAGTTGAACACAAGATTTTCCCTTTTTAAATTGTATGTGGTTTCAAAAAAACTTATGAATTTCAACAAATAGTTACAAATTTGGAAAACAGTTCTAATTTTGAAAAATGTTCACAAATTAAAAAAGGTTCACGAGTTTGAAAAAGATTTTGGATTTTAAAAATGTTCACGAGGTTTCAAGGATGTATACGAATATGACAAAATGTTCTTAATTTTGAAAATGTTCATGAATTAAATTATATACCCACAAATTTTCAAAATTATTCTTAATTTCAACAAATATAAATTGTACTCAATTTCAGAAAAAAAACTCTTTGATTCAAAAATTCAACCATTCATCAAAATTCATGGATTAAAAAATTCAACCATTCATCAAAATTCATGGATTCAATTTTTTTATGAATTTCAAAAAATGTTCCCCACTTTAAAACTAGGAAAAATGAAAAAAGAGAGTGAAACACATAAAAATGTTCACGAAATAAAATGAAAAATTGAAGAAAACATGGAAAAAAGAAACACAGAAAAGGAGAAAAAGTGGTTCCCAAAAGGTTCGAAAACCTTCCCAAAATTGGTTGGAAAAATACACGGAGATGACCTGTAATTGATCGGTCCATGTAACATGTGTACACTCCGCGAGGGGGTGCCTTTCATCGATACCCATCGACCCACGCGTCAAATAGGAACTGCTAGCTCCAATAGGCACTACAAACCTCACACTCAGTACATCGTCGGTCATAGCACAATGACCTGTTCATTCGTCGCCTTTCTCGTTCGCTCGCCCATTCACATCAGGGCCGGCCCTGGGGAGGGGGAGGCGGTGGCTGCCCCGGGCCCCCAAAATCGAAGGGCCCCTCCCCGGCAGACAGGCTATGGCCTATGGCCCAACAGAACGTATGCACGCAGCGTGTCACAGAGGATGAGCCAGCGATCGATTCGTTCCATTCAGTACATGCACGTCAAAAAAGAAGGAACTGATTGATCCCTTTCCATTCCATCACGCACGTATTCAGGCAGCGCTTTTCAATTTCCCAGCGGCCGCTGACGCTTGTCTCTTGGCTAATTACGACTATGCGCATGGCGGTTTTTTTTTTCTCCCCTAAATCGATTTTTCATTCCTAATTTAGTCAGGTCATCCGCCGATTTCAATTCCCCGGTGGCCGACGCAACCTCGCTTTGCTCTCCATCAATCAACAATTCGACCCTCTAAGGTATATCTTATATTCATATTGCGGTTCCTGAGACTTGCACAAAATTTGCAGAAACTTTCTCTCTTGATGGTTCATGAGATGTTGAGGTATATGATCTTATTTTTGAGTCAAAAATTATAAGATTAACTTTGCGAGATGGTGCAATGTTTGCAATGGAGATTTTCGAGCATGTCCAAGAAGTTGATTGTTGTCCTAATATCTTCATTGTCTACCGTCTTATTTACTATGACTGTGATTGGCTTACAAATTGAAATTACTGAAGAACTATATGAGGTAAACAATGGTTCAGAGAGGTTAGATGATCTGGCAACATTATGCATCGAGAAGAAATTATTTGATGATATTGACATCGAACCCATCATACTTGACTTTGCATCGAGGATCGCTAGAAGAAAATTTGAAGGTAATATGTATAAATTATTTTATATGCATACTGAGTTAGATGCATTTGATTGTTATCGCTAAATATTTCATATATACATATATTCATTTTTATTATGAAGGCATCCATATTAAGGGGCCCGAATTTTAGTCTCGCCCCGGGCCCCCAAAATCTCAGGACCGGCCCTGATTCACATCGCTCTTTTCTTTACTCATGTTTTTCCTGATGCTGCTTTGCTGGTTAACAAAATTAGTATTTTTTTCCAAAATTTGTAAAACAGTATGAGATTCAAAAAAATGTTCATAGATTTTCAAAATCATCACAGATTTCAAAATAGTTCTTAATTAAAAATCAACTTTTTAAACAGAATCATGAATTTAAAAGGCATGGATATAAATTTTAGGATTATTTTTATAAATTTAAAACATGTTCATGAATTTTAAAAATAATTACGAGTATTTCAAAAACTGCATGAATTTGAAATAGTGTTTGTGAATATAGTAAATTTCATGATTTTTAAAAAATATTAACTAATTTTAAAAATGAAATTCACGCATTTGTATAAAGAATAAAATAAAATATCAAATAAAATCAAGAAAAAAAATAGACATAACATAGAAAACCAATCCCCCAAAACAGGGGAACCTTCTAGGAGGTAAACCATGTGACCAAAACCAAAGAACACCATCATTCTCACAGTTGGGTTGCCCTGTTATTGTTCCTATTTGAGCGCCATGGACTGGTAAAGCACTATTTGGCAGATATGCCCATGGCATGGGCGTTGCGTCGCGACAAATAGCGGGGAGTGGCATCAGTTTGCAGACCAGAATAATAGGTGGGATGTCGTCGGCGGGGGTGATTTCAATCCGACGGAGATGAACCGCCCACGGGGCAGGCCGGCTCGGGTGATGGCTAGCAGCACACTACAGAATGAGAGAAAGGGTCACAAACGGGAAAAACCGCAAATACTAGATCTAGCTTATTGCGAGACCATAGCAACGCTCAACTTAAGCGTTCGCCTTAGTGGGCCAGCCCAATAGCATGGCTTTGAAAAGTTTCAACCGTTATAGACCGGTTTTCTTTCGTTTTTGCGTTCCTCTATTGGTTTTCTTTTGGGTGTTCTTAAAAAAAATCTATTCAGATTTCCTTTCAAATATTTTACTATCAGTTTTCAAATACATGCCAATTTTTGCTAAATACATACTGAGCATTTTGTAGATACACATTAATCGAATACATGATGGACATTAACCAATATACATCTTGAAAATAATTGTAAAATACACATCGAATACTATTTTGAATACATAGTGAACATTCTGTAAACATGCACGTTGAACATTTTTGGTAAAACGTGCAAACACTCTGAAGTGTTTATGAACATATTTTAATAACACAATTACTTTCTCATATGTTATGAACATTTTTAAAATACGTGGGAATAAAATTTTAGATTTCATGAACATTTTGTAATGAGTAGTAGATGATATGTATTTTCAGTTTTATTCCCATATTGTTAATCCCAATATTCATTTCCTTACGATTAAATCTCGTTGAAATATATCTCCTTTTTTGAAACAAAAGGGAGGAGGGTATCATCTAGTTGTCTCTATATGCATGCACTATTGCAAGCGTCCGGCGCACGACTACGCCCCACTAGGTGCTGCAAGCAAGGAGGCCTTTTTGCGATGCAATTTGTCTGGGTGTATCATATTTGCATGCAACTAGTTTTTTGCACTACATGCATGTTGTTTATGCTGGTTGTTGTGATGTTGACGCTACCTACATGTAATAAGTTTTTCAAATATATTGAGTTTTATTTTCAAATGCTTCTGAAACTTCAAAATATGATTTGTCTTTAGAATTTTGAAAAAATTAGTGCCTAAAGCGCCCGGGGCCAAAACACACCTCTGTCGAAGAAAAAAGATAGTTTCATCCATACGAATATATGCTACACAATGTCAGTGTATGTGGACTGGACGCCCTGATCTCTTCATCCAGCCAGGATAAAGAAGCCAGGAAAGTTCCGTCCAGACTCGAGAGTACAGAACGCAATCCGAAGCGAAGGCTCTCCTCTCCGGCCTTTTCTGTCATCTCCCCCGCCCCGGGTACTACACTACTTGTTTAATATCTCCTCTCGACATTCCGTGGATAACAGCTTGATCGATGACACTCGCTGCATCCAATTCTTTCCTCCTCCCTACATGCCGGTGGCCGGCGCGCACTCAAAGTTTGCTCTCGCGAGGCCAACACCTTTCAGCGCCTTCCCCGTGACGCCGTTGCAAAGTTCGCATAGACAGGAACCATGGTCTGTACGACGGACATGTTCCGTGAGCGCTACAGCTTACCAGCAACTGCGGGATCAAGCTGGGAATTATTGGGTGTCAGGCTGGTCCGTCCGAGCGAGCGAGCATGCGGCACCGCGTGCGCTAACAATGGCAAGACATGCATGGGGGCGGAATCCGCCATGGTCCAGATTAAGGTCCACTGCTCGTGCCCCCGCTTTCAGAAATCAGAACCCCGAACAAAGGGGACTGTAAATCCTTGTCGACCTTCCCATCATCCGTATCAGCTGGGAATTATTGGGTGTCAGGCTGGTCCGAGCGAGCGTGCGGCACCGCGTGCCTCTAACAATGGCAAACCATGCATGGCATGGCGGCGGAATCCGCCATGGTCCAAATTAAGGTCCATTGCTCCTCGTGCCGCCGCTTTCGGAAATCGGAACCCCGAACAAAGCGGGGTCGTAAATCCTTTCTTGATCTTCTGATCATCCGTATCGCCTGTCGTATTAGCACCTTGATTGATGATTCCGTGCCGTGTTGGCCTCTGGGGCAGCTAGCTGTGTTGCGAAAGATCAAACCTTGCACTACACGGTTTCACTGCTGGCTTAGCTAGTCTTACTTTCTCGTAGATGGCTGATGATTGACGCGTGTCTACAGGATATATATGCATGCACCACGACCTCGTGAGACGCACGCAACCAAATTGCTGGCCAAAGGTGCATTGTTGATTGATGAACAAGCCATGTAACTTCCGGAAATAAACTACTGCCCAAGATGGTTTGGTTACTAGTTTAGTGGGTGTTAACTAAACTAAGCACGTTTTGCAAGCAAGCAACCATGCATGGTGGGCTTTTCTTTCCAAAAAGAGAAGAAAAGAACCGGAAAGGCCTTCCTTTCTGTGTGCAATGCAGAGAAAGATCTGCACAGCTGCGCAGCAGGTCGCGCGGACGGCTCTCCTCCGTCCAAACCGCTGCCTAAACTAAAGCCTCCCCCTCCCCCTCGTCTTGTTGTTCCCGTTCCACTTCCCCGGAAAGAACGTACGAGCCGTGGCTTTGAAAATGTGTCGCGCCGATGGGGCCAAAATGCAAAGTTATTTAGCCGCTTGTCAGATTCCTTAAGCTAAGCCACCCACCGTTCGAAGTTACTGGGAACTTCGTTAGGATACCATGTGCGTAGTTGCTTGTGAAGAATCGCAGAAGCAGGACGCCATATAATATTGCAGACTGAAGAAAACCTTTCCAGTTGGGGAGGAGAGGACTGAAAGAAAGCTTGGAAAATACCCCCTTCGTCCGGAAATATTTGTCATCAAAATGAATAAAAAGGAATGTATCTAGATGTATTTTAGTTCTAGATACATCATTTTTTATCCATCTTGATGACAACTGTTTTCAGACGGAGGAAGTACTAATATACTCCCTCGAGTTCTTTTTAGTTCGCATATAAGGTTTGTCTAAAGTCAAACCTCGGAGTAAATTGCACAAAACCACCACTTTAAAGGCTAGGTTTGCGAAAAACACTACAATACATTTTTTTTACAGAAAACATCACATCTACGGTAATCTTTTTGCAAAAAACACTGATCGGCGGATTTGACTCGATTGAGCATGTTTATGACAGATTGAGCCCGCTAGTCAGGCTGAGGTGGCACCGGCTAAGTAATTGCGACGTTGGCAAACGTTATCATCCCGTGTGGCCCTGTGGGGTCCACCTGTCATCGAAAGAAAAAGGAAAAAAAAGCTGGTGGTCCGTGCTCGTCAACCTCCCGCCGCTGGACAGAGGAGTGATGTGGCCGCCGGTGCTGGAGTCGACTGGGGCCCGAGGGAGCTCGCCGGTGACAGCTCTGGAACAGGCGCTCCGCGCCGCGTCGGGGGGGTGGCTGCGGGGTCGCATGGGACAACCTGCAGCGTTGCTGCCATGGGCCAAGCCGCGACGGCTGAAGAGCTGCGATGGCGGCGCCCACAGGGCTTCCCCGGAGGAACTCGGGGGCGGCAGCAGTTTGAGGGCATCCAGAGGAGTCGGTTACGCCAAAGGAAAGGGAGGGGAGGGCTGCTGGCAAGGAATTTGGCCAACGGGATGGGCGGCGGCACCTCGGCCATTGGAGTGGGGAGGAGCTCTGAAGCTTGGGGAAGGAGTTGAGGACTGCGAGGGGGCAACGGGATCCCTGCGCCCTCGCGAGCCACGCGAGGTCTGCGTCGAGGCAGAGCCTGCCATCGTCGTTGCCGCATCGAGGCAGATGCCGCCGTTCGTCTGCCCTCGGCCGAGGCAGAGGCCTCCCCGCCACCAGTGCTCTCCCACGGATTCCATCCTTGAGCACGGCCGCCGCATCCCGGCGCCACGGCCGTCCTTGACCTTCCTCGCCTGGCCGAGACTCGCGACGCCGGCCTTTGTCCGCCGGCGTGTGCACTGCACTCAAACTGTTTGATGGAATGCCAAAGAGAGGCTTGATAGGCTGACAAGCGGGCCCCGCATTCAGCAAACGTTTTCATGTAACGGTGTGAGAAACTGGTGCCACGTCAGCCTGACTGGCGGGCCCATTTGTCATAAACTCAATTAACTGAGCCCGATCCGCCGATTAGTGTTTTTTGCAAAAAGATTACCGTAGACATGGTATTTTTTGCAAAAAAAATGTATTGTAGTGTTTTTCGCAAATCTAGCCTTCAAAGTGGTGGTTTTATGCAATTTACTCCAAACCTCGTAAACTTTGATCAAATTTATAGAGAAAAATACCAACATTTAGAATGTGAAAATCAACAACATTAGATGCGTCATGACTTTAGTTTTCATATTGTATAAATTTAATATTGTAGATATTAATATTTTTTCATATAAATATGGTCAAACTTTATGAAGCTTGACTTCAGACAACTCTTATACGCGGAGTAAAAAGGACGGAAGGGAGTACGTACGCAAGATGGACGCATTGTTTTGTTTTGTTTTTTCACGTGAAAAGATGGAGGTATTATGCATGCCCAGTGTCCTCGATCGAGAGAAGCATCATGTGCAGTAACAGATCTTGTTCGATCAACGAGCGCCCGCCACTTCACCCACCGGCATTGGATCCAAGGAATCGTCTCAAACGATCTGCAGAATCCCGACATAGTTCCAGCCCCTGTAGGCACACAGAGCTCGGAGAAGAGTCAGGCCTTCACAGCTTTGGTGAAGTGAAACCCGGCCGGCCGGGGGGACGGTCCAGTCAAGCACAAAGCAAAGCACGCACAAATCAGCCTAAGCACACCAACACGAAAATATGCGGATTCCGATCTCCGAGCAACTGGCGCACAGGCACAGCGACCTCCCCCTCCTCTTCTCCGGGTCCAATGCACGGATTGCCAGACATCTTTCTTGTCTTGCGCTTATCTATCGAAAGTGCCGCTTGCCGCCGGGGAAAAGGGGTGAGGGAGAAGGCTCACCCGGCCGCGAGGATCGATTTGATGCCCTGTCTCGTGCCCCTCGTACGTGTAGGTAGGGATCTTTTGATCTTTCCTTGCCCCGGGGCACGAGGGATCCGGGAAAGAAAGGAGGAGAGTTCAGGGACAAGTTCATGCGATCATTATTGGCTTGCCGGAGGAAATGCTTGAATCTTTGTAGGTCTGCTCTGCTTCTAGGGGGCTAGATCCCAAACCATCGTTTCTCAGAGCCCGCCAAGAAGGGGGGTGGTGTGACAGTTTAGGACGGAATGGCGCGTCATTTTAATTTATTTTTGTCGGGGAAAATGGCGTCCATGATAAGATGTGGTTTAATTCGAAGCTGAAATAAGGGTGTGTTTAGAAAATATCCTTCACTCAGTATGATTTTACTGCATGCTGTAATTTTTGCTTCTCACAAACATTTCATGTATAATCGTAACCATCGACAGGGAATCCTGATCTTCCACTGTATTCCGTTGCAACAGTGGTGGAGCTAGCCAAGGAACAATCTCTAGGGAGCAAAACCGCAAAACACACAGCATGATTGACTGAGGCAGCAACAGACTATGGTTTTTCTTTTGTGAACCTCTCGGAAAAATCCCTTCAGTAATTTTCCCAAAGCTAGGGTTCTGACGTGCCGTAGCTCCGCAACTACAGAACAACTTAGAGGGAAGCCATAACTAGATTGGTCGTAAAAATGATGGTAGTCGAACCCTTTAATTTTTGCCTAAAGTTCGAAAGGTGAAATGACCATCCAAGCAGGGTAGCTAAAGTTATTGAAACTTGGAAGAGCCTATTCTAGTCTACATTAAAAGAACTCCCAAGAGGGAGATCACTTGCTAGAGGATTGCAGCTCCTAGATATTTAGGTGCTCAAAATAGACTGAAATATCAGTTTTGACCAGGTCAAATCATCTGAGATCGACAATACCTGGTTCAGTTTTAAGTCTACTTGGACCAAGGATTTTCTTTTAATCGTTTGGGTGCGAAATTCCAGACGGTAACTGGACAGATGCACAATATAAACTGAACCAGAAAAGGAAGAAGTGACAATACACTAAATTCAAAAGAATTTTGCAGATTGCATGCCAAATTCATGTGCTCAAGATAAATTTAACCAGAAAAGGAAGAAATAAAACACACTAAATTCAAAAGAATTTTGGAGAATGCATGCCAAATTCAGGTGCTCAAGATAGACTGAACCAGAAAAATAACAAGTAAAAACACACTAAATTCAAATGAATTTTGGAGAATGCGCGCATGCCAAATTCAGATGCTCAAAATAAACTGAACCATAAAAAGAAGAAGTAAAAGACGCACTAAATTCAAAAGAATTTTGCTAGCAAAATTCAGGTGCTCAAGATATTAGAATTTTGCAGAATGCACACCAAATCTACCATTCAGGTGTTTGGTAGAGATCACACCGACTTCAAGCGAAACTTGAAGAAACACACCGAATCCAAGCTCGGTTGGGATTTTCGGCCGGTTTGTGAGTTAACCAGGGGCCACTGAGAGACCCAGTTAACTTTCCGAGATACATTGCATGACTTGGACGGACTGGGATCAGGTGACATGCCTCTTGGCAGTCACCGCGTAACATGCGCCCTCCCATCCATCGTTGGTTCCCCATCCAACGCCACTGATTGATCCAAGTGCAAAACGATTCAGACTTGAGCTTCTTTCAGACAGTCGACAATAGCAAGCGTCTCACAACAGCGATCATTTTGCTAGTCCAGAAACTACAGCTTTATATGTTGTACCAATTTGTATACATTAAAATCAAGACCTGGCAACGATCAAGCATGCATCAACCAATTTATCAACACATCCAGCCACCATCCTCACATTAGAAAACTGAAAAAAAAATCCATACTTACACATCTTTAGACAGCCGACAGTGTAAACAACATCAGTCAGTTTCTATCAAGCATACATCAACCAATTCATGAACCCATCCAGCCATCATCCACACATTAGAAAACTGAAAAAAAAAAATCCAAACTTACTATTCTTTAGACAGCCAACAGTATCTGCTCTGCAGCGATGTAGCCGGTTCCCTCAGCGGCAGTGCGGCGCCGATTCCATCTGCTCTGCAGCGGGCGCGGGAAAGAACTGAGGAGCCCGCCTATTCCTCTTTTTCACCCGCATCGTCTCGTCTCCATGCCAAAACTGCTAGCTGTTGCCTTCTTTTACTTTGTTCGCTGATAACCGTTGGATGAAAAAATAGCGGTGGATGGGAGGGCACATGTTACGCGGTGACTGCCAAGAGGCATGTCACCTGATCCCAGTCCGACTTGGACATGGTTTCTTCCCTTTCCGTGTCCCTTCGTTTAAAGTGTCATACAACTGGCACTTCAATTAATTATTGTTTGTTGATTGATTAAAATTTCCATATATAGGAAGGCCATGTGTAGCTGACATATGAACTGAATCTTCTACACAGTGGCCTAAGGAAAAACAGGGCAATCATTCAGGGTGCAGAAATCTTACCTTCTTATTTTTTTTGCGGGAGGCAGAAATCTTGCCTTCTCTCTTGATGATCAGTGTTTTCTTTTCACATAACAACATGCATGGTAAATTAGTGTGCAACCTGCATGCATGCATGCATGCTCTGATGTCTGAATCAGCGAAAGCAGTGCACCACCTAGGCCGAGTAGCAAGTTCTTGCAGTGACAATGAGCCATCCATCACCAAAAACATATTCTGATAATCATGCATCGTTCAGTTTTCGTCCAGTTTTCTGTTAATTAATTGGACAATTTTTTCTTCTTAATTAATCGATGAGGTGCCTCTGTTTCGAAAGAAAAAAAAATCGTGCATCGTTGCAATTTACCTATGAAATTCGAATGAATCACCAGATGTGGTTTTTCACGAGGATGCATTGCAGGAAAATCGAGTCCCAGTACCAAGGATAATCTTTATATATGTTCACCGTATCCTGAGCAAATTTACATACAAATATACATAGATACTGCACACACGAGTAATATAAGCACTACTAGCATTAAACAACCCCGTATCTTCTTCACTAATTATTTATTCATCAGGAGCTCACCCTCAGGTTTTAGCGGCGCCCGCGCGCGGCCTAAACAAGGGAATTAAGCGAAAGAACGCCACCAATAACCAACCCGCCATGGAACCATGCATCTTGCTCTTGCTCAGCTCCGCCGTGGATCAGGCGGCGGCTGAGGAGGGCGCGGGCGTCATGGGCACGACCTCGGACTGGTAGCGGTGGAAGTTGGCGATGTAGATGCCGGCCTTGTTGTCCACGTCCCGCTCGCCGACGTAGTAGATGCCGTCCTGGTCGCTCGGCCTCACGCGCTGCGGCCGCCGGTACCCGGCCGCCGCCGACTCCTCGTACTCCCCGGACGAAGAGAAGCAACCGCCCATTGCCTTGCTCGGTTCTTAGCTTCTTCCCTCGGAGCTTAGCTAGCTAGCTTCGATGATCTTGGGCTCTTGGCACGGTGGGGGAGTTAGTCTGCTTCGAGTGGCAGCCGAGGGGCGCGCCATTTATAGCGGAGGCGATCGGTCGAGCTGGCCAGGAAGGCGCCATGAAGCGAGCGAGCGAGTTTGGCCCGGCCCGGCCCGAACAGCTGTGCCTGTGCGGTCGGAATCCGCACGATATATTCGCTGCAAGTTGCAGCGCGGCTCCGACGGTCAGGATTGGTTTCGACTAAACGTGCGACCACATTAACGCCCGCACCTGAACAAAAGAAAAGAGTCCCTCAAAAAAAAAAAGTAAGAACACACTAATATTATTTTCTTTTTATTTTAGGAGAAATTTTTCGATCTACTCATCTTCAATCATGACAGTATAAATACCAGAAATAATGAAAATTACACCCAAATCTGTAGACCACCTAGCGACGACTACAAACACTGAATCGAGCGGAAGGCGCGCCGCCGTCATCGCCCATTCATCGTCGAAGTCGGGCACAACTTGTTGGAGTAGACAGTCGAAAAATCGTCATGCTAAGGCACCGTAACTTCAATAGTTGATTGATCAACATTTTCCATCGGAAGGCCACGCGTAGCTCACATATGAACTGAATCTTCTGGAGCAACCTAAGGAACCACATGGCTAATAACTTCGAGTTGTAGAAGTCATGCAACTCTTTTGACAGTTGAACAGAAGTAGCAGTAGTATGAATGTATGATCATAACCCTCGGCGTCTTTTATTTTTGCATGCCAAATTAATGCTGCGATAAGAGTTTTTCTCTCTATCTTGCTTCAAAGTGTTCAAGCAGTGCATCCAGAAATATGTGATTCATGAGAGGGAGGCTTCAATAACTTTGTTGTGAAAACTCTAGGATGCATTGCTTGAACACTATGGTCTGCTTACTTACTGAAAGTGCGTTATATCGACTAGAGGGGGGGGGGGTGAATAGGCGATTTTTATGAAAGTCTTCAAAACTTAGGAGTTATGAAGACAAACAGTGAAGATTATGCCTATTACTATGCAGCGGAAGTTAGATTACACTATGCCAGCCATGGTCATGTATTCAATAGAGTGAAAGCACAGTGACAAACAGCTTCAGTGTAATAAGGATCAAGTAGGAAGAAGTTATGAAGCCAAACAGATCATGCATTCACGTTGTGAAGACAAATGATAAAGCAAGCACGCAATGACTTCACAATGAGTAACAGCAAGAGAAGGAAGTGAAGATGAAACCAGTGACTCGTTGAAGACAATGATATGTTGGACCAGTTCCAGTTGCTGTGACAACTGTACGTCTGGTTGGAGCGGCTAGGTATTTAAACCTTAGGACACCCAGTCCTGAACACACAGTTCAGGACACCAAGTCCTCACCGTAATCTCCTTGAGCTAAGGTCACTTAGTCCTCGCCCAATCACTCTGGTAAGTCTTCAAGGTAGACTCCCAAACCTTCACAGACTTTGTTCACTGGCAATCCACAATGTCTCTTGGATGCTCTGAACGCGACGCCTAACCGTCTGAAGGATTCACAGTCCTCAAGTGTAATAAGTCTTCAGATCACACAGACAAGAACACTTAAGTGATTCCCAATTTACTCTGGCTCTGGGTGGTTAGGGCTTTTCTCCTCACTAGGAATTTTCTCTCAAAGGCTTCGAGGTGGGTTGCTCTCAAACGACAAAAGCTGTGCACTGAAATCTGAGCAGCCGACTGTTTATGGTTGTGGGGTTGGGCTATTTATAGCCACTTGGCAACCCGACCTGATTTGTCCGAAATGACCCTGGGTCACTAAGGAACTGACATGTGTCTCAACGGTCAGATTTCGAACTCTCATGGCAACTTTACTTGGGCTACAAGCAAACCTGACTTGTCCGGCTCTGGACAAGATTTGCTCTCATTGTCTTCACTCGAAGACATAGGTTTTTGATTTAGGGATCACTTAAGTCATTCTGACTTGTTCTCCTGGACCCCACTTAACAGTACGGTGGTTCCTATGACTCAACAAAAATAAAAAGAACTACGAAAGATCTAAGTCTTCGAGTTTCATAGGCTTCATAACGTGTCTTCTGTTGTCATAGTCTTCAATGTGAATATCTTCATATACCACCTTTGACTTCAATGTCTTCATTCATTTTTAGGGGTCATCTCTGGTAGTAAACCGAATCAATGAGGGACTTCTACCTGTGTTTTCCTGCAATTCTCACAAACACATTAGTCCCTCAACTAGGTTTGTCGTCAATACTCCAAAACCAACTAGGGGTGGCACTAGATGCACTTACAATCTCCCCCTTTTTGTGATTGATGACAAAATAGTTGAAGTTTTCAACGGGGAATAAAAAGTGTAAAGTCTGTAAAGGAATTGTCATCATAAGTTGCAAGTGCTCCCCCTGAAGATGTGCATATAAGTTAATTTGCTTTTGGAATGCAAATGCACATGGCAGGTTGTACTTGTGGAGATCAGCTTCAGCTTATGATGACAATCTACTATGCATGTGAAAGTATATGAAGATAATAACATGCATAATGGAAAATGGACGTCTGCAGAATGAGATGAGTGCGGAATTTATCGTCGCACATGCGGAATTTACCTTCGCAAAAGGAGTGGTAAAACAAGTAGCAGACGACCATCGAGTTTTAGTGTTTACAACTCAAAAGAACCAAATGAAGCAAAACAAGAGTTGCAAACACGAAGCAAGTATAACAAAACAAGGCACCCGCCCATATTGACCCGCTTGAAGACTATAAACATCATATGCTTCTCCCCCTTTTGTCAGGAATGACCAAAAAGGTTTGAAGACATAGAGTTTTCTACGCGTTCCCAGGCGCAGCAGGGTCGGTGGAGTTGTTTGGCGGTGCTGAGCTTTGAGGTGCTGAAGCGGGTGGTGGTGAAGTAGCATCATCATCTTCATCAATGATCCTCGCAGTGACGGTGGCAGCAGATGAGGAATACTCAGAGTCTTCAAGTGACGGTGTGTCGCGCATCACAGCCCTCCTAGGAGGTGTGGTGTCAAATTTGAAGCGCTCTGTGAAGCCATCCTCTTCAAGTTCAGCTTCAGTGCAGATCATTAAGAGCCCTTTCCACGTACGACGGCAAGTCTCATGCGTAACGAAGGCATTCTTGGTGGCCAGGTTTCGAAGACGGTTGACATCCACCAAGAGGCTCTTCATCTGACGTTTCAGCCAGTCGTGATGCCTATCTTGCTTTTGGTGAAGGGCCACAAGAAGCTCTCGGTCAGTGAGGACACGAGCACGCTTCTTGGGTCTTGGAGCGTTTGTGCTATCTGTGGCTTCAGTTGATGCTGGTGCACGTGTAGTGCCAGCCATAGGATAGACCCTGGACATGGCTTCAACACCTTCAACATTCTGCGTGAAGCTCTGGTGTTCGGCATTCTGAAGACTTATTGGTTGCTTGGCAGGCTCAGGGTATATTGCTTCAGCAGAGATATCCACATCTGGCAGGAAGATGCGATGGTTTCGGGCTGAGGGCTGATACGAAATTGTAGAGTGCAGTTTGATCAGCCTCATCACCCAAGGGGCATAGATTTTTAGACCAAATGAGTCCGAGCCTGACGCAGCAAGTTGTCGTATGAAAAGATCCTGTGCATTGAAGCATTTGCCATGCATGATATAGAATATGAGAGTCTTCATTGCACCCTCAATCTTGGCATGTGGAGAGTGTCCCTTAATGGGCCAGAGAGTCCGCCGGATAATATGATATATGGTCCTGGGCAGGTACTCTAGGTCTTCAACGAAGAACTCAGTTGGATAGGGTGCATCTTGAGGCAATGGCTTCATCATTGAGAGCATCTGACTCATATTGGGTTCAGGTCTCTGAAATATGCTCTCAATAGCTTCAGAATGAAGTTGACACCCTTCCTCGAAGAATTCGCCTGGAGTGGGCAGGCCAGTGAGCTCAATGATATTGAATGCATTGGCTTCATGATGGACATTTCCGGTCATCCACTCCAGGATCCAAGTCTTAGGATCTCTGTTGTAGCCTTTGATGTGGAGAGTGGCATAAAACTGAAGCAGAAGCTCTTCGTTCCAGTGCTCTTCATCAGTCACGAACGGCAGCAGACCCACTTGCCTGAAGCAGTCCAAAGCTTCCTCAAGACATGGCAGACCAGCAATAGCTTCAACCTCAAGGCGCTTGTGTGGGAAGATGCGACCTTGGTTGTATAAGATGCAAGAATAATAGCTGCGCTGTGAATAGCTTCAGAACCTGTCTGATACAATCCTTTCCCTTGAATAGGGGTTCTTGGAGCTATCAAAAAATGTGTTGTCTGCCTTGAAGCTGTTTACATCAAAGGAGCCAGGTGCTGATGCAGGACCTGGGAACCTTGGAAGCCTTAGGACTGGCTTCTGGACATGAGGCCTGTGCTCTATGTGATAGTCAAATTGTGGACCTGCAGCAGACTCAGGAACTGAAGTGTCTGGCTCAGTGGCTTCGTTGTCCGCTGAAGCATTTGGTGGGGCGGGCTCCACATTGGCTTCAGTGTTAGTAGTTTGAGGGACATCTTCAGGCACGTTCTCTTGGGGAACTGCATCTTGATGGAGCGAGGGAGTGAGTTCTGGAGGTGCTTCTTCATTGTCTTCGGCTGATGCAGCCGGAATTTCTGCAGACTGGACTTGAGGCCGTGGACCTTTGCGAAGCCTACGGAACGCAGACGACGCTTGTGGTGTCGGAGTGGGCTGGGCCTGAATGTCTTCTTCCTCCTGAGGGCGATCCGCCCATGACTCATCTTGTGCCATTGGTGTCAGAGGACGACCAATGCTGATGGGTTCGCTTGTTTCAAGCTGAGGAAGGGCTGCATCACCTTGCACATTGTCCTGATGACCAATGTCTTCAGCAGCTAGTGGGTCGGCTGCTGGAATATCTTCAGCGTCAGGTGCCTCTGTGGGAGCAGGCTCATGAACTGTTAGTCTTGTTTCTGCATTGGGGTGAATGACAGAAAGGGGTTCAACCATCAAGGGCTCTGTGGGAGCAGCCCTAGATTTCTTAGTCTTGCGCTTCTTTTTACTGGGGGCAGAAGGAGAGGCTTCAGAGCTCTTTCTTTTTCTGGCTTCAGCTTCTGCAGCTCTTGTCTTCTTTAGCTCTGAAGCTGTTGACCGGCTCTTTGGCTTCGAGCCAGTCGTGGCGGTTGGGAAGACAATGGAAGTGGCTGCTTGTCTTGATGCCTCTGGTTCACTCACAGCAGGCTGCTTCTTCTTCTTTGCGGCCATCTTGGGGTCGATGCCTGGACGCCCAAGTGCCTTGCGCTTTTCAGCCTCGTTGTAGGCTTGAACACATTTGTCAGCCAATGACTTCATCCTTTCACGCGAGCCTTGAGCTTCAGCACGCTTCTTCAGAAAGTTTTCTTTGAGATCATGCAGCATGATTTTGAAGCTTCTGACTTCCTGCACGCTGAGACTGGCCATGTGCTTCTTGAACTGAGCTTTTTCGTGATCAATTTTCTGCTTCATCTCAACAATGCGCTGAGCAATGGCCAGTTCTGAAGCAATTGCGCCTTGGAAGGCGACGCTGAGTCCAACAGGAAGCTGCAGATCATTGAAGCTTATATCTGGTGTGTCAAACCATTCATCGATGAAGCTGTGGATGATGGCGACATCAAAGAGAGGCAGATTGTTGAAGATTTCCGCTTCCTCCTTGCTTTTGATGAGCTGTTCTAGTGCGTCATCGCCCAGATCTTCATCGCTTGATAGATCAATGGCTTCACTGCGCAGAATGGCAGCAGCAGTGAGCTCTTTGCCTATGTGTTGCTGGGGCTCCTTATCCTTCAGGGGCTTGGAGATGCGGGATACATCTTCAGACTGCACACTGACTTCAGGAGGTGCAGTTTTCAATGGCTTCGCCCTTGAGATTTTTGAGGCAGGGGCCGGCTTCGAAGCTTTTGGTTTCTTTGTCTGCTTTGGCTTCGGCACAGCAGGAGCTTCATCAGACTCAGAATCAGCTGGAGGGTCATTCACAGCAGTCCCTTGGACTAAGATGTGGGTGATCAGGCCCTCAAGATTGGCAAACGGACCGATGATATTGGGTTCCGCGTCGCGTGTGCCATTTTCCCTTGGTGAGGAGGGACCAGGATTGAAGTCAAGCCCAAATTTCTTCTTGTTTAGCTTCGCAGACTGTTGAGCAAACTGAAAGTTGCGTTTGAAGAGATTGTCGTCACGACACCAGAAAAGTGACGACGGATGTGCATCATCAGGCTGTGGTCCTCGGACCATGCATGGGTAGAAGCCTTGAGCAATGGCTTCATCTCTGGTTCTGGGTACAAGGTTCTTGTATAAGATATCCCCCCATGGACTCTTGATTGCATTCTTTTCAGCATACTCCTGGGTGACGAAGCGGTATTTGAACCACTGTTCTGCCCAATAGCGTCGAATCCATTGGATTCGGGTTTTGCGCTGCCCATAGCTCTCTTCTGGATCTATTTTGTACATTTCTGCCAAGTCTTCAGGCAGATCCTTGGAAGTTCCCTCACGTCTCTGTCTGCCCCCCTTTCTTGCTGCTGCAACTGAAGCCATAAACTTTAACTTGAAAGGCTTCAAAACTTTCAAAGGCTTCAAAGGCTTTCTTTTTCTGGACAAACAGGAACTAGCTTCAGGAGAGTTTATGTGATGCTATAGGAATTCTGCAAATGAATGCAGACTATGAGAACCGAAGGAGTCTCCCACGGACATGTACCTGTGACAGCATTAAGGTGCGAGGGAAGGGGAAGAGGTCATATGCATTCTCAGAAGGTTTTGAAGATTAATCAGTTTAGAAGACATTGACCTCATTGTGCGAAGACATTCACTTATAGATAAGAAGTTGGTTCCAGATTTATACGAACCCATAGATCAGTACAAGTGAGGAATCTAACTACTTTATGAAGCACAAGTGAATATACTAGGCATGTTATGAGATGCAGCGAGAGATCTAACTGGTGTGAAGAGAAACTTCTTATGGTTGAAAGTGACAGAACCAAGAGATCAAAAGAGGCTGTAAAAAGAAGTTTTATTTACCACACTGGAACTGCTAGACGGAAGGAAGTTGATGCCGAGCAGTTCAGTCCTCCGTGCCCTAACTTGGCGACGGAAAACACCTACGGCGACGGCAGAGAGGACGATGTCCGCGGTCGGCGTGAGGACGGCGTTGGAGAGGTTGCGGCAGCGAAGCGCTTCGTCTCCGGCGTCGTCGAGTGCTAGCGGTGGCGCTAGGGTTCGTGCGAGGATGGAAGAAGGAGATAATGACTGCGGTAAGTGTGAATTTATAGACTCAGAGGCGGCACTGTGCTATTACGCAGGTGCCCCTGGCGGTTCGCATTTGAGGCACGCGTGGCCAGTTAGCGGAAGTTTGGGGTTTGTTCCACGTCCCACGCACGCCTGAATTGTCGGGCGGTCGTTCCTGCTTCTCTGGATCTTATGTGGAGGAATGAGCATTAAAAACGGATTTTTATGGTTGTCTCTATGTCTTCAGCTGACAAGGACACAGTGAAGACATTCGACAGTTTCAACAGAATGCATATGACTTGGGGAGATAGAGTTTGAGATAGAAAGCATAGAGAGGTTAGGGTCCTATCACATTCACTTAGTTCAAAAGATTCACCCAAGAAGACATAGCTATAAGTGAATGCTGTAGAGGACAGAACACTTAGAGCATATATATATATAATCATCGTAGTGAAGATAATCATGAAGACATGTTAAGTTCGAAGCCAAACCAATGTGAAGATATTGCAAGGTAACGCCATGAGTTAAACACTTCAAAATGGAACGTTTGGTGGTGGCGTTACCCACCGTATAGGAAGTATTAGACCCAGACACGGCGCACAATTATTGTGGCGCTCCGAAGTCAAATTCCACATTAATGTATTCACACTTAGAATGTATGTCTTCATTGATTGAAGATATACTTTACTTTGTGCGTTGCACATCTAAGTCATCAATATGCATAAGTGTTAGGATGTGTGCCTGATCACAGGACATTTGAGGATTCCAAGATATTTAGCTCACACCGTAACTTGCAAAACCTCTTCTCATCCAAGGGCTTGGTGAAGATATCTGCCAATTGCTCTTCAGTGTTGACGTGTATGATATCAATGTCTTCCTTCACAACATGATCTCTGAGAAAGTGATGGCGAATTTCAATGTGCTTTGTCTTCGAGTGCTGAACTGGGTTGTTGGCAATCTTGATGGCGCTTTCGTTGTCGCAGTAAAGTGGCACTTGCTTCAGATGAATGCCATAATCCTTGAGTGTTTGCTTCATCCACAGAAGCTGAGCGCAGCAAGATCCAGCAGCAATGTATTCAGATTCAGCAGTGGAGAGAGATACACAGTTCTGCTTCTTTGAAGACCAACATACAAGTGATCGTCCCAGAAAGTGACATGTGCCTGATGTAGACTTGTGATCAACTTTGTCACCAGCATAATCAGCATCCGAAAATCTAACCAAATCAAACTCTGAGCCCTTTGGATACCATAATCCTAGAGTTGGGGTGTGAGCCAAATATCGAAGAATTCGCTTCACAGCTAAGTGATGCGACTCCTTTGGTGCCGCTTGAAATCGAGCACACATGCAAACACTAAGCATGATATCTGGCCTAGATGCACATAAATAAATCAAAGACCCAATCATGGATCGGTATACCTTTTGATCGAACTCTTTACCATTGTCGTCAGGACCTAGATGATGTTTGGCTAGCATTGGTGTTGTGAAGCCTTCGCAGTCTTGCATACCGAACTTCTTCAGGCAATCTTTGAGATACTTCTCTTGAGATATGAAGATGCCATTGCGCTGTTGTCGGATTTGAAGACCAAGAAAGAACTTCAGCTCCCCCATCATGGACATCTGATATTGCTCTTGCATCATATATCCAAACTCTTCACTGTACTTCCGATTGGTGCAGCCAAAGATAATGTCATCCACATATATTTGGCACACAAACAGTTCACCATCGTATGTCTTCGTGAAAAGAGTGGGATCCAGAGAACCAGGTATGAAGCCTTTGCTCTTCAGAAAGTACTTGAGTGTATCATACCAGGCCCTAGGGGCTTGTTTGAGGCATACAGTGCCTTGTTGAGCTTGTATGCCATATCAGGATGTTTTGGATTTTCAAAACCAGGTGGTTGTGCAACATACACTTCTTCTTCAATCTTGCCATTGAGAAAGGCACTTTTCACATCCATTTGATATAGAAGTATGTTATGATGATTTGCATAGGCCAGCAGTATGCGTATGGCTTCAAGCCTAGCCACAGGAGCAAAAGTTTCATCAAAGTCAATGCCCTCTACTTGAGTATATCCTTGAGCAACGAGACGAGCTTTGTTTCTGACAACTTGACCATGCTCATCTTGCTTGTTGCGGTATATCCATTTGGTGCCTATTATGTTGTGCTTCCGTGGATCGGGACGCTTAACCAGTTCCCATACATTATTTAGCTCAAACTGTTGAAGCTCTTCTTGCATAGCTTGAATCCATTCAGATTCCATGAAGGCTTCTTCAACTTTCTTGGGTTCTGATATTGAGACGAATGCGAAATGCCCATAGAAGTTTGCTAGCTGATTTGCCCTTGAACGAGTGAGTGGACCAGGTGCATTGATGCTCTCAAGTATTCTGTCAATCTGCACTTCATTTGCAACACGAGGATGTATAGGGCGAAGACTTTGCTCTTGCTGATCTGCGTTGTTGTTTGGAGGAATGTCTTCATGCTGAGCATTGTCTTCATGTTGATCAGGTGCTGAGATGATGAGTTCTTCTTCAGGATGAGCTTCAGAAGGCATAATCTCTCCAGTTCCCATAAGCTTGATTGATTCACTAGCTGGGACTTCATCTAGCACATTTGGCAGTTCCTCTCTTTGTGAACCATTTGTTTCATCAAAACGCACATCCACTGTTTCGACCACTTTGTAATGGAAGAGATTGAAGACTCTGTAGGAGTGTGAATCCTTTCCATATCCAAGCATAAAGCCCTCATGTGCTTTTGGTGCAAACTTTGAGGTGTGATGTGGGTCCTTGATCCAGCACTTTGCGCCAAATACTCTGAAGTAACTGACATTTGGCTTCTTGCCAGTTAGGAGTTCATAAGATGTCTTGTTCAGAAGCTTGTGAAGATAAACACGATTGATTGTATGGCATGCAGTATCAATGGCTTCAGTCCAGAATTTTCTTGGAGTCTTGTATTCATCTAGCATTGTTCTGGCCATTTTAATGAGTGTTCTGTTCTTGTGTTCGACGACGCCATTCTGTTGTGGCGTGTACGGAGCTGAGAATTCATGTGTGATGCCCAAGGTATCAAGATATGTATCAAGGCCAGTGTTCTTGAATTCAGTGCCATTGTCACTTCTAATGTGCTTTATCTTGGCGCCAAAATTGTTCATAGCTCGATTGGCGAAGCGTCTGAAGACATCCTGCACTTCAGTCTTGTAAAGGATTATGTGTACCCAAGTATATCTAGAGTAATCATCAACAATGACGAAGCCATAGAGGCAAGCAGTAGTAGTAAAAGTTGAGTAGTGGGTGGGACCGAAAAGATCCATGTGGAGCAGTTCGAAGGGTTGTGTAGTAGTCATGATTGTCTTCGAAGGATGTTTTGCCCTTGTCATCTTCCCTGCTTCACAGACACCGCATAAATGATCTTTCTTGAACTTGACGCCCTCGATGCCTATGACATGCTTCTTCTTCGCAAGGGTGTGGAGGTTCCTCATGCCAGCATGCCCAAGCCTCCGATGCCAAAGCCAACATTCTGAAGCTTTTGCAAGAAGGCATACCGCAAGTTGTGATCCTGCTGAGAAATCTACCACGTACAAATCACCTTTCCGATACCCTTCAAACACTAGAGATTTGTCAGATTCCATTAGCACCAGGCAGCGATATTTTCCAAACATTACAATCATATTCAGATCGCAAAGCATTGAGACAGACATTAAGTTGAAGCCAAGGGATTCAACAAGCATGACTTTATCCATGTGTTGATCCTTTGAGATTGCAACTCTACCTAGACCCAATACCTTACTTTTACCAGTGTCAGCAAATGTGATGTGGCTCTTGTCGGATGGACGTAATGTTGAGTCCATAAGAAGGCTTCTTCTGCCAGTCATGTGATTTGTACACCCACTGTCAATAATCCATTCTGAAGATTTTGAAGTCGCTGGTGTCGTACCCTACAGTACAGTTAGGGGGATAGGCTTCACGAAGAGAATTGTGAAGCATAAACATTTGACGAACCAGTGGGTTATGAAAACTTAAATCCAGATTAGGACTAATAGGGAGAGTAGCATGCGATTCAGGAACGAAGTACATATTGATCCCATTCGGGCATTTTATCTTGCGCCCTACAAGATTTTTAAGGTCCCCAGCAATAGCATCAGAAGATTTTGTTTTTCTGCTGGAGACCTTTTCCTGCAAAAGAGAGTTAAGCTTTCTTAACCACCCACATCTTCAAGGGTGGCTTAGAAGCAATAAGTCTAAGTGCAGCATCTGAGAATTTTGGCTTTGAAGCCTTAGCAAACAGTCTAGCAGGTGGACAATAATACTCATAGGAATAAGCAGAATAATTTTTGGTCACATGAACACGGTTCGATGAACCGCTCTCATACTCATGTGCCTGAGTATGGTTTCCCTGCAAAACATTTGTGTTAGTGTGACTCAGGTGAGTCCTCTGTTTGTATGAAGCCATTGGACCGTATGAAGCCTTTGGTCTGAGATTTGTCTTCTTCAAGTGAGGTGTCATGAAGACATTCACAGGAAGATTTTCCAGACACTTTTTGGAAACCCAGATCTTCTTCATAGGCGGTCCATTCCTGCAGTTAGTACCAATGTACCTGGCAAACACTTCACCATTCTGATTCTTAAATAGTTTATAGTTTGCATCAAAGGATTCATCAATGATAATGGGGTTAGCACAAGTGAAGCCAGATAAGTTGGATGGATCTGCTGAAAGTTCCTTTGCAGCAACCCATGTGGTTTTGGGGTACTGCTCAGGTTTCCAGTAAGAGCCATCTGCATTGATTTTCCTCACAAATCCAACACCCTCTTTCCTAGGGTTTCGATTCAGGATCTGCTTCTTGAGGACATCACATAGTGTCTGATGTCCTTTAAGACTTTTGTACATCCCTGTTTCAAGCAATGTCTTCAACATAGCATTCTCATCAGCAATAGCAGTGGTATCCTCAGCAGAGGGGTTAGTTACCACGTCAACAGTTGAAGATATTGCAACAGCAGTAAGAGTGGAACATTCAGCAACAGAATTAGCATTATCACGCTCAATGCATTTAAGACATGGTGGTTCAAATCCTTCCTGAGCGGGACTGATCTGTTCGGAGCGAAGTGACTCGTTTTCCTTTTGAAGATCTTCATGAGCCACCCTCAATTTCTCAAGTTCTTGCTTCCTTTGAAGATAATCATAGGAAAGCTTTTCATGAGTTGTTGAGAGAGTATCATGACGATCTTCAAGTTCCTGATACTTAACGTGAAGGTTTTTTATGTCTTCAATTAAGGATTCAGATCGAGTCATTTCAGCACCCAATAGATCATCGCTTCTGTCTAACAGTTTTTGAATATGTTCCATAGCTTTCTGTTGTTCAGTTGCAATTTTAGCAAGTGTTTTGTAGCTAGGTTTTGAATCACATTCAGAGTCATCGTCACTAGATGTTTCATAGCGAGTAGTGCGTGTGTTTACCTTGGCACCGCGTGCCATGAAGCAGTAGGTAGGAGTGGAGTCGTTCTTGTCATTTGCGTTGGTGTCGGTGATGCAGTCATTGTCTTCAGTATTGAAGATGGACTTGGCGACGTATGCTGTAGCCAGACTCGCAATGCCAGAATCAGACTCCTCCTCAGACTCCACCTCTGCCTCCTCAGATGCGGACTCCTCCTCTGAATCCATCTCCTTTCCAACAAACGCACGTGCCTTGCCAGATGAGCTCTTCTTGTGTGATGAAGACTTTGATGAAGACTTGGAAGAAGACTTTGAGTATTTCTTCTTCTTCTTGTCGTCAGAATCATATTCCTTGCTCTTCTTCTTCCTTCTGTTCTCATTGTCCCACTGTGGACACTCAAAGATGAAGTGTCCAGTTTTCTTGCACTTGTGACATGTTTTCTTCTTGTAGTCATGAGCAGAAGCTTCATCATTCCTTGAGCTTGATCGTGAAGATTTTCTGAAGCCTTTCTTCTTGGTGAATTTTTGGAACTTCTTCACTAGCATTGCAAGTTCTCTTCCAATGTCTTCAGGATCATCAGAACTGTAGTCAGATTCTTCTTCAGATGAGGAGAAAGCTTTTGCCTTCAAGGCGCGAGTTCGCCCATAGTTTGGACCGTAGATATCTCTTTTCTCAGAAAGCTGAAACTCGTGTGTGTTGAGCCTCTCAAGTATGTCAGACGGATCGAGTGTCTTGAAATCAGGACGTTCTTGAATCATCAGGGCCAGGATGTCAAACGAACTATCAAGTGATCTCAGCAGCGTTTTGACGATTTCATGTTTGGTGATTTCAGTGGCGCCGAGGGCTTGAAGCTCATTTGTGATGTCAGTGAGTCTATCAAATGTGTGCTGGACATTCTCATTGTCATTTCGCTTGAAGCGGTTGAAGAGATTGCGAAGGACACTGATTCGTTGATCTCTCTGGGTTGAGATGCCTTCATTGACCTTGGAGAGCCAATCCCAGACCAGTTTGGATGTCTTCAAGGCACTCACACGGCCATACTGTCCTTTGGTCAGATGACCACAGATGATGTTCTTGGCAGTAGAGTCCAGTTGAACGAATTTCTTGACATCAGCAGCAGTGACACCTTCTCCAGCCTTGGGAACGCCGTTCTCGACGACATACCATAGGTCGACGTCAATGGCTTCAAGATGCATGCGCATCTTATTCTTCCAGTAAGGATATTCAGTTCCATCGAAGACGGGGCACGCAGCGGAGACTTTGATTATCCCTACAGTCGACATAGCTAAAACTCCAGGTGGTTAAACCGAATCACACAGAACAAGGGAGCACCTTACTCTGATACCAATTGGAAGTGCGTTATATCGACTAGAGGGGGGGGGGGTGAATAGGCGATTTTTATGAAAGTCTTCAAAACTTGGGAGTTATGAAGACAAACAGTGAAGATTATGCCTATTACTATGCAGCGGAAGTTAGATTACACTATGCCAGCCATGGTCATGTATTCAATAGAGTGAAAGCACAGTGACAAACAGCTTCAGTGTAATAAGGATCAAGTAGGAAGAAGTTATGAAGCCAAACAGATCATGCATTCACATTGTGAAGACAAATGATAAAGCAAGCACGCAATGACTTCACAATGAGTAACAGCAAGAGAAGGAAGTGAAGATGAAACCAGTGACTCGTTGAAGACAATGATATGTTGGACCAGTTCCAGTTGCTGTGACAACTGTACGTCTGGTTGGAGCGGCTAGGTATTTAAACCTTAGGACACACAGTCCCGGACACCCAGTCCTGAACACACAGTTCAGGACACCAAGTCCTCACCGTAATCTCCTTGAGCTAAGGGCACTTAGTCCTCGCCCAATCACTCTGGTAAGTCTTCAAGGTAGACTCCCAAACCTTCACAGACTTCGTTCACTCGCAATCCACAATGTCTCTTGGATGCTTTGAACGCGACGCCTAACCGTCTGGAGGATTCACAGTCCTCAAGTGTAATAAGTCTTCAGATCACACAGACAAGAAGACTTAAGTGATGCCCAATTTACTCTGGCTCTGGGTGGTTAGGGCTTTTCTCCTCACTAGGAATTTTCTCTCAAAGGCTTCGAGGTGGGTTGCTCTCAAACGACAAAAGCCATGCACTGAAATCTGAGCAGCCGACTGTTTATGGTTGTGGGGGTGGGCTATTTATAGCCACTTGGCAACCCGACCTGATTTGTCCGAAATGACCCTGGGTCACTAAGGAACTGACACGTGTCTCAACGGTCAGATTTCGAACTCTCATGGCAACTTTACTTGGGCTACAAGCAAAGCTGACTTGTCTGGCTCTGGACAAGATTTGCTCTCATTGTCTTCACTCGAAGACATAGGTTTTTGATTTAGGCATCACTTAAGTCATTCTGACTTGTTCTCCTGGACCCCACTTAACAGTACGGTGGTTCCTATGACTCAACAAAAATAAAAAGAACTACGAAAGATCTAAGTCTTCGAGTTCCATAGGCTTCATAACGTGTCTTCTGTTGTCATAGTCTTCAATGTGAATATCTTCATATACCACCTTTGACTTCAATGTCTTCATTCATTTTTAGGGGTCATCTCTGGTAGTAAACCGAATCAATGAGGGACTTCTACCTGTGTTTTCCTGCAATTCTCACAAACACATTAGTCCCTCAACTAGGTTTGTCGTCAATACTCCAAAACCAACTAGGGGTGGCACTAGATGCACTTACACTTACAGCTTTAGCGGTTGTTTAGCCGTCTCAGGAAGAGAGACATCATCATCTCCATCATCATCCAGCTTCGCACGATAGCTCTCGGATGGCTCCGCCGCTCCCCCCCACCACCACCGGAGCCGAATTAGATCTTCCCCGCCTCATCGCCACCGCACGTGTTGTGCGTGCTTGTTGTGTTTGTGTGTTGGGCTTGTTGTGCTATGTCCACAGCTGAACCCGTCTGTTGTGTGTGTGTGTGTTGTCTGCTTGACCTTGCCGGCGGTGGCAGAGAGTGTGTGTGTGTGTTTCAGATGGTTTTTTGTTGACTTTGTGCTCGGTGGTTGCTTTATTTATAAAGCGGGGTGAAAAATCTTTTTCGGTAAACTCTAGGATTATCTAAATTGTTCTCTGTACTCCAATAGATAGCTAAATGCTTATGGGATTTGGGGAAGATGCAAGCAAGAGTTGTGGCAAGGAAGGGGGTCCGGCCTAAACCTTTGGGTAGGCTCCGTAGGATCAACAACCATAGCTGCATGCAGTACGATAAAATTCCCCTATTCAACAAGTAGTGTATCAGATGATCGATCAATAGAAACATTTCTTCAGAGGGAACTTAAGGAGGTTAGAGCATCTATAGTCGGATATAGAAAATTTGGCTCCCTATACGTCAGTGAGCACACTCGGGCGCGTCCGCCGAGAGAGACCAATCACCCCTCAAATGCACGCATCCATAGTCGACTACCTCGAATCCGACACCCCAGATCCAGGCTATCCATGCAACGTAAGTAACGAAACTACGTGGATCAAGGAAACAAAGCAACACAGACATAGAACAACGAAATTGCATAGGGGAGTATACACATCGCAGTTCATCAGACCAAAATACACATAGTTCATCGTCGGGCGGTCTATTATCAAAAATAAAATAACAACGGAGAAGGGTGGAGAAAATTACCATTTCCTCGTCGGCCCCCTTGTAGTCGCCGATGTGGCTATACCCCTCCATGTAGGCGTTGGCAGGGAGAGGGGCGTCGTCATTGGAGCTGGAGACCTATCAGCTGTCGGAGAGGTCGGACTCCCCATTGAAGAAGATGACGCTGGTCATCCTCCGCGCCACGCGCTCCTAGGCCTTGGCCATCCAGGCCTCCTTCACTTTCGCCGCCGCCTCCACCATAGCCTCGCGGTCCGACAGCTCGATCTCAAGCCGAAGGGATTTTGTGTTTTGTGGCAAGGCCATCGCGCATCGGTCTCTGCCGATGTGAGAGAGCGGCGGAGGACCGTCTTGAGGAGTTGGTCCTCTGGATCCACTAGCGGGCTCGCACAGGCCCGACGTGCGGCCAATGCCTTCATGTCCTCGCCGAAGCAGGCACGAGGACCCAATGGTGGCCGGGAAGTCTGTCTGGAGCAGGGCAAGGTGGTGGAGAGGTGTGCGCGGGTGGTGGATTGGGAGGGGCACGGAGTGCGCAGAGCTTCGCGGATGCAACGGTCTGGGACCGTCCTCCGCACTACGGGGACGAGGGACGGCGCACCTCCAGAGTTCTGCTGCCACCCTGGTCCAGCCGCTACCGGCGAAGTGCGATGTGGAGGGCGGGCTCCTCCACGTTGTCCTTGACGTCGGATCCACCACCGGACATTGCGCTGCTGCTATCACTCACCATAGATCAGAATGGGTCGGGACGAGGAGGGCCGGAGATGAAGAGTGAAGTGGAGAAACGGGAAGTGTGATTTGACCGTTGTCTTCATCCTGAGTGGCGATATATGTGGTGTCTAGGTGGGCCGATGCGACATAGCGGATGCACCCGGGAACGTTCGGGCCTCCATACCCGCCTCAAATTTGGGCTGGATTTGAAGGGTGTTGGTTAGCCCAAACATCTACGGCCGGTTTGGGGCGCCCGGCTCGGTCACATTTTTGTGACCGGACACTAACCGGGTCATCCGCCCGGGCCTCCATACCCGCCTCAGATTTGGGCTGGATTTGAAGGGTGTTGGTTAGCCCAGACATCTACGGTCGGTTTGGGGCGCCCGGCTCGGTCACATTTTTGTGACCGGACACTAACCGGGTCATCCGCCGGGGCCTCCATACCCGCCTCAGATTTGGGCTGGATTTTAAGGGTGTTGGTCAGCCCAGACATCTACGGCCGGTTTGGGGTGCCCGGCTCGGTCACATTTTTGTGACCGGACACTAACCGGGTCATCCGCCCGGGCCTCCATACCCGCCTCAGATTTGGGCTGGATTTGAAGGGTGTTGGTTAGCCCAGACATCTACGGCCGTTTGGGGCACCCGGCTCTGCCACATTTTTGTGACCGGACACTAACCGGGTCATCCGCCCGGGCCTCCATACCCGCCTCATATTTGGGCTGGATTTGAAGGGTGTTGGTTAGCCCAGACATCTACAGCCGGTTTGGGGCGCCTGACTCGGTCACATTTTTGTGACCAGACAGTAATCGGGTCATCCGCCCGGTCACATTTTTGTGTAATACACGCCAAACTCATGTGAATTTTCTTAGAGATCGTGATGCGGAGCATCCCAAGGCCATCCCCATGGACCCAACTACATCTCCTACGACATCTCTTGGACCCATGACACGAGCACGTCCAAGAGCTCTTGAAACCGAGGTGACATCTCTCCTCTCACAATTCCACTTTGATGCGCATGAGACATGGCTACTACCTCATACGGACACTTTGTGCATGCTCAGGTATCATGGAGAAGCTAAGGAGCAAGGAGAAGAGGAAGAGGAAGGTGGACGTGACGACAGAGAAGAAGAAGAAGTGATAAAGAAGAAGCTACAGGCTCCGGACGACCGGCCAGGACCGGACGTCCGATGATCTCTAGGTTCCGGACGTCCGACGCCACCGCACCCGAGCCAAATCTACGGATTTCCGGAACCCAGCGGACGACCGACGCCCTGACGTCCGACCCCGACCGAACGTCCGATAGAAGACCACCCGAGCCAAATCTATAGACGTCCGACATGCACCGGATGTCCGGACCCTCGCGAGCCTCTGGACGACCGGTGACCCCCGGACGTCCGACGCCTGTGCAACGTTTCGAGTTGGGCCGCAGCCCATGTACTCCTTCGCCCCCTCTTTTGCACTAGGACTATATATACTCCACCTCATCCAACTTTCTAGGGTTAGCATTGGTTTAGCTCATTTGAGAGATAGAGCATTGCTCATCCACATCGGATCTACTCCTCGAGAGAGACCATGGCCTCTTCGGAGAAGATCCCTTTGGATTCAAGACCTCCTTGTGGAGAAGACATCAAGACCCCCTCTTGGGCGGCCCCCTCAAGACCTCCTCACGGAGAAGATCGTGCTACTTGTATCGTCCTTAGTTGATTGTGGATCGTTTGAACTCTTATGTATCCGAGGATCTAGCACATGTGTGACTTGTTCTTGTTAGTTTGAGTGTCCCTCTCATTTTCCCCTCGTGTTTCCCTCGTTTTTCCCCTTGTGTTCTTCGTGTTCTTCGCGGGATCCGCTCCTTTCGTGAAGGATCGGCCCCTAGGGTTCCTGCCCCACATCATCTTGGTATCAAGAGCCACGTTGATCACGATTTCGGAGCCTCCCCGTTGTGTTGCTAGCCTTGTTTTGTTGTTTTCCGTCCTAAATTCGAAAATTCCCCACAAAAATAGCCCCAATTTTTTTGTGATTTGTTAGTGTGTTGAGATTTTGTTGGTTTGGATCTGTGAATTTGCTTTGTTTTGAGTGGATCTAGCTTTCCCCCCTTTCCCCACCCTTTCCATCCACAAAATCCTCCGGATTTGACCATTTTCGCCATCTCCACCTCGAGCCCTCGCTGTTCATCCCGTGCCCGAAAATCGCCCAGGCACCGGACGTCCGACGACCGGCCCAACCCGGACGTCCGACCGACCTTGACGAAACTGATTTTTTTTTCAGTTTAGTCACCACCACCGCCCCACATTTCCGCATACGCACTCCTACCACTATACACCATCACCACTTCCGCATACCACCACCATTTGGACTATTTCGCACTCCGACACGTGTTGCCACTTCGAGCTTTGAAAATTTGAGTTGCAGTTCCGTATCCTTTTGTGTTTCGGCTATCTAGGTACGGTTCGACATCGACATCAACGCCGCTCATCTTCGCCACGGACGCGTCATCAACAACGACCACCTCGACTACACCTTGGTATTCGTGCCACCATTTTGACACCATACCGGAAGCAAGAACGGTAACCTCGTCTTGGTATTGGACATATCACTCTTTCCATTACATTGATAGCCATCATAGCCGTATTCCTTTGCGTTGCTTACCCATCGAGACTAGCCATTGAGTATTGCTGGCAACGAGACTTGTGCACATTAGTGATCATACTTCCCATAGCATACATACATCATTGTTGCATATATTGGTATCATCTCTTGTGTCACAAAGTTGTCATCGCATACACAATTGCTATCTTGGTTTGTGAAGCATCGCATAAGAAAAGAGCTCCAACATCAAAGAGCCAAACAAGCTTTTAAGCAAAGAGGAAAGATAAGCAAAGAGCTTTTAAGCAAGAACCATAGCATCATACAACGTTAAGATTGTCATACTCAATCATCTTGGATCATATCATAGAAACACCTTGCATAGAGCATACTTGGGATAGAAGTCGTTGCATTTTTGCTAAGTAGGTTTGTGCACAAGTTCTTGTATTCGCCTATTGTGCAATCGTGCTAGCGTCTCTCTAGTGTTGTGCAACAAGAGCATTTTCGTGGATTTCACATTTTGGCTCATCCTTGGTTGCCCAACCCCACTTATCTTTTTTGCGTGTGTGTTTCCGTGTACCTTATATGCTTGGTCTACTTGTTACATTGCATCTTGAGAATATTTTCCAACATTATTGAAGCTCGCTTACAATTGCATCAAATTTTGTGCCACCATCCTAACCAAGATCCACCATAAGCTTTTACTTGTGTAGGTGTGAGAAACCGACAAGCGCTAGTACCAATTGTGCTATTTCCTTGTCCTACATTGGAGTGATCATCGATCCACTTTCAACTTCGGTCAAGGTACATTTGGTATTCGTTCTTCTCTTTCTACCACTCACATTTGTCTTGGAATGATGGATAGGCCAAGTACTTCTACCAACCCACTCTTCATTGAGCACGACGACGACATGAACTCCTATGTCACCAAGAGTCACCTCTTTGGTGCACAACGTGCTTTGCATCAAGAGCAACAAGCTATGAGTGAACTCATCGACAACCTCGCCGCCGACTTGCGACCCTCCGAGCAACGTACAAGGGACTACTTCGACCACAAGCTCGACGATCACAAGCAAGAGAATGACGCAAGGATGGACGAAATTCGCACTTTGTTGCTCAACCGCTCTTCTTCCACTTCGTCTTCATCAAGAAGGACTCGCTCAAGTCGACACTCCGACTTCACCCTCTCCGGCTCAAGTACACCGACATCGAACACTCTACGCCGTGCCACGCGCAACGATCGTCAAGCAAGCTTCAATCCTCTACGCGACACTGACTCTCAAGAGCGTCAACGATGTCAAACCCAAGAAGCTTTTGCGCTAGCACGAGAACGACAACACCAACGCCAACATGAAGAGGAACAGCGAGCGCGTCTACACCAAGTTGCACAAGATGCCGAGGCACAACGCCAAGAAGAACAACTCCGTGAAGCTCAAGCACTTGCGGCGCAACAAGCCCTCCAAGATTCAAGTCGATCTGTAGCCAACGGAGGCCGACAAGCTCGAGAACAAGAAGAAGCATTTCACGAAGAAATTCAAGAACGGAGATTTCAAGCTCGCGTGCATCGTCAAGTTCCTCAAGCTCCTCCTCGAGCTCGACAAGCTCCTCCACAAGCTCGCCAAGAACATCAAGTTCATCAAGAGCATGATGACAATGGAAATCATCCACGACAAGAGCAACATGAGGTTGACAACCCTCCTCACCAAGAGCGACACGAGCTTGACAATCATCTACAACACGGGCGTCATCATCCCCGGCCCCAACACAATGAAGAACAGCGCTTCGGAAAGCTCAAGTTCACCGTGCCCAAGTTCAACGGAAGCAATGATCCCAAAGAGTACCTTTCATGGGCATTGAAGGTCGACAAAATCTTCCGTTTGCACAACTATGAAGAAGAGAAGAAGATTGCGATGGCATCCCTTGAGTTCCAAGACTATGTCCTCATTTAGTGGGAACAAGTTATCAAGCGCCGAGAGGCAAGAGGTGAACCACCCATCACTACTTGGGCGCAAATGAAGGATGTCATGATAGAACGCTTCGTGCCTACCTACTACAACCGCGACCTCTTCAAGAAACTCCAACTACTCAAGCAAGGAACCAAGAGCGTTGAAGAGTACTGCAAGGAGATGGAGATTGCCATGATAAGAGCCAATGTCACGGAAGACGATGAGCAAACAATGGCACGTTTCTTGAATGGACTCAACCATCCTATCAAGAAGATCGGCAACTTCCAACCATACTCGAACCTCATCGAGCTAGTGCATCAAGCTACCAAAGCGGAACGCCAAGTGCAAGATGATTTAAAGTATGCCAAGTTCTCATCCAAGTCCTACGGCTTCTCCAACAACCAAGCTTCAACGACTCCAACACCGACTACCAAGCCTTCTACTAGCAACATCTACAAGTCGAGTTCCAAGAAAGCTTCGTCAACTCCAAGTCATCCTCCTACTACGAGAAACTTCAAGCCGAGAGCTTCATCATCATCCACTCCAACCGATGAGACCGTCAAGACAAGTTCCTTCAAGTGCTTCACATGCGGAGGCCGAGGCCACAACTCCTATGAGTGCACCAACAAGCGGACCATGATCCTCAATGACGACGACACTTACGACTCAAGGATTGAAGAAGAAATGGACGCCATCGAGCAAGTCGCCATGCACAGGCAAGTGAACAATGAAGAGGAACAAGTCTTTTGCGATGAAGATTCAAGTCCCGCTCTTGTTGTCTCCAAGGTCTTGACTCTCCAACATCACCAAGAAAAAGACCAAAGATGCCACATATTCCACACCAAGGCCGGCATCAATGGACGATCCGTCAAGGTCATCATCGATGCAGGGAGTTGTCATAACCTTGCAAGTGAAGAACTTTGCTCCAAGCTCCAGTTGCCCAAGACGAAGCACCCACATCCGTACAAACTGCAATGGCTTAACGACTCCGGCACCATCCAAGTCGAGCACCAAGTACAAGTCTCCTTCAAAATTGGCGCCTACTGATGTCTACTACACAACCTTTATCTTGTAGACGTTGTTGGGCCTCCAAGTGCAGAGGTTTGTAGGACAGTAGAAAATTTCCCTCAAGTGGATGACCTAAGGTTTATCAATCCGTAGGAGGCGTAGGATGAAGATGGTCTCTCTCAAGCAACCCTGCAACCAAATAAGAAAGAGTCTCTTGTGTCCCCAACACACCCAATACAATGGTAAATTGTATAGGTGCACTAGTTCGGCGAAGAGATGGTGATACAAGTGGTATATGGATAGTAGATAATGTTGGGGAACACAGTAATTTCAAAAAAATTCCCACGCACACGCAAGATCATGGTGATGCATAGCAACGAGAGGGGAGAGTGTTGTCCACGTACCCTCGTAGACCGAAAGCGGAAGCGTTAGCACAACGCGGTTGATGTAGTCGTACGTCTTCACGATCCGACCGATCAAGTACCGAACGTACGTGACCTCCGAGTTCAGCACATGTTCAACCCGATGACGTCCCTCAAACTCCGATCCAGCCGAGTGTTGAGGGAGAGTTTCGTCAGCACGACGGCGTGGTGACGATGTTGATGTTCTACCGACGTAGGGCTTCGCCTAAGCACCGCTACAGTAATATCGAGGTGGACTATGCTGGAGGGGGGGCACCGCACACGGCTAAAAGATCAAACGATCAATTGTTGTATCTATGGGGTGCCCCTGCCCCCGTATATAAAAGAGCAAGGGGGTGCGGCCGGCCAGGGAGGAGGCGCGCCAGGAGGAGTCCTACTCCCACCGGAAGTAGGACCCCCCCTTTCCTAGTTGGATTAGGACTTGGGAGGGGGAAAGAGTGGAGGAGAAGAAGAAAGGGGGGGGGGCGCCCCCTCTCCTTGTCCTATTTGGACTGGGGGGGAGGGGCGCGCGACCCAGCCCTGGCCGCCTCTCCTCTCTTCCACCTAGGCCCACTAAAGCCCATTAAGTCCTCGGGGGGTTCCGGTAACCTCCCGGTACTCCGGTAAAATCCCGATTTCACCCGGAACACTTCCGATATCCAAACATAGGCTTTCAATATATCAATCTTCATGTCTCGACCATTTCGAGACTCCTCGTCATGTCCGTGACCACATCCGGGACTCCGAACAACCTTCGGTACATCAAAACATATAAACTCATAATATAACTGTCATCGAAACGTTAAGCGTGCGGACCCTACGGGTTCGAGAACTATGTAGACATGACCGAGACACGTCTCCGGTCAATAACCAACAGCGGAACCTGCATGCTCATATTGGCTCCCACATATTCTACGAAGATCTTTATCGGTAATGATTCTAACACCCATGGAGCCTTGGTGCTGATCATGTTTTGCTCGTGGAAGAGGCTTAGTTAACGGGTCTGCAACATTTAGATCCGTATGTATCTTGCAAATTTCTATGTCTCCCACCTGGACTAAATCCCGGATGGAACTGAAGCGTCTCTTGATGTGCTTGGTTCTCTTATGAAATCTGGATTCCTTTGCCAAGGCAATTGCACTAGTATTGTCACAAAAGATTTTCATTGGACCCGATGCACTAGGTATGACACCTAGATCGGATATGAACTCCTTCATCCAGACTCCTTCATTTGCTGCTTCCGAAGCAGCTATGTACTCCGCTTCACATGTAGATCCCGCCACAATGCTTTGTTTAGAACTGCACCAACTGACAGCTCCACCGTTCAATGTAAACACGTATCCGGTTTGCGATTTAGAATCGTCCAGATCAATGTCAAAGCTTGCATAAACGTAACCGTTTACGATGAGCTCTTTGTCACCTCCATAAACAAAAAACGTATCCTTAGTACTTTTCAGGTATTTCAGGATGTTCTTGACTGCTGTCCAGTGATCCACTCCTGGATTACTTTGGTACCTCCCTACTAGACTTATAGCAAGGCACACATCAGGTCTGGTACATAGCATTGCATACATGATAGAGCCTATGGCTGAAGCATAGGGAACATCTTTCATTTTCTCTCTATCTTCTGCAGTGGCCGGGCATTGAGTCTTACTCAACTTCACACCTTGTAACACAGGCAATAACCCTTTCTTTGCTTGATCCATTTTGAACTTCTTCAAAACTTTGTCATGGTATGTGCTTTGTGAAAGTCCAATTAAGCGTCTTGATCTATCTCTATAGATCTTGATGCCCAATATATAAGCAACTTCACCGAGGTCTTTCATTGAAAAACTCTTATTCAAGTATCCCTTTATGCTATCCAGAAATTCTATATCATTTCCAATCAGTAATATGTCATCCACATATAATATCAGAAATGCTACAGAGCTCCCACTCACCTTTTTGTAAATACATGCTTCTCCAAAAGTTTGTACAAAACCAAATGCTTTGATCACACTATCAAAGCGTTTATTCCAACTCCGAGAGGCTTGCACCAGTCCATAAATGGATTGCTGGAGCTTGCACACTTTGTTAGCTCCCTTTGGATCGACAAAACCTTCCGGTTGCATCATATACAACTCTTCTTCCAGAAATCCATTCAAGAATGCAGTTTTGACATTCATTTGCCAAATTTCATAATCATAAAATGCGGCAATTGCTAACATGATTCGGCTAGACTTAAGCATCGCTGCGGGTGAGAAAGTCTCATCATAGTCAATCCCTTGAACTTGTCGAAAACCTTTCACAACAAGTCGAGCTTTGTAGACAGTAACATTACCGTCGGCGTCAGTCTTCTTCTTGAAGATCAATTTATTCTCAATTGCTTGCCGATCATCGGGAAAGTCAACCAAAGTCCACACTTTGTTCTCATACATGGATCCCATCTCAGATTTCATGGCCTCAAGCCATTTTGCGGAATCTGGGCTCACCATCGCTTCTTCATAGTTCATAGGTTCATCACGATCTTGTAGCATGACTTCCAGAACAGGATTACCGTACCACTCTGGTGCGGATCTTACTCTGGTTGATCTGTGAGGTTCACTAGTAACTTGATCTGAAGTTACATGATCATCATCATTAACTTCCTCACTAATTGGTGTAGACGTCACAGAAACCGGTTTCTGTGATGAACTACTTTCCAATAGAGGAGCAGGTATAGTTACCTCATCAAGTTCCACTTTCCTCCCACTCACTTATTTCAAGAGAAACTCCTTCTCTAGAAAAAAATCCATTCTTAGCAATGAATGTCTTGCCTTCGGATCTGTGATAGAAGGTGTACCCAACAGTCTCCTTTGGGTATCCTATGAAGACACATTTCTCCGATTTGGGTTCGAGCTTATCAGGTTGAAGTTTTTCACATAAGCATCGCAACCCCAAACTTTCAGAAACGAAAACTTTGGTTTCTTGCCAAACCACAGTTCATAAGGTGTCGTCTCAACGGATTTCGATGGTGCCCTATTTAATGTGAATGCGGCCGTCTCTAAAGCATAACCCCAAAATGATAGCGGTAAATCTGTAAGAGACATCATAGATCACACCATATCTAGTAAAGTATGATTACGACGTTCGGACACACCATTACGTTGTGGTGTTCCGGGTGGCGTGAGTTGCGAAACTATTCCGCATTGTTTCAAATGTAGACCAAACTCGTAACTCAAATATTCTCCTCCATGATCATATCGTAGAAACTTTATTTTCTTGTTACGATGATTTTCAACTTCACTCTGAAATTCTTTGAACTTTTCAAATGTTTCAGACTTATGCTTCATTAAGTAGATATACCCATATCTGCTTAAATCATCTGTGAAGGTGAGAAAATAACGATATCCGCCACGAGCCTCAACATTCATTGGACCACATACATCTGTATGTATGATTTCCAACAAATCTGTTGCTCTCTCCATAGTTTCGGAGAACGGTGTTTTAGTCATCTTGCCCATGAGGCACGGTTTGCAAGTACCAAGTGATTCATAATCAAGTAGTTCCAAAAGTCCATCAGTATGGAGTTTCTTCATGCGCTTTACACCGATATGACCTAAACGGCAGTGCCACAAATAAGTTGCACTATCATTATCAATGTAACGCCCGAGTAATCAAGCTACAGTAATTCCCTGCTAATGATGCCACGTCACGTCTATCACTGTAGTTAATCTTGAGTTAGTTCAAAACCGATCCAAATTCAAATTTAAATTTAGCAAGCAGTCAAAGTTTTCAAAACATTAAAACAAAATGTTCGGTGTGTGACAAATATTGCTATGGTAATTATAGTGAAGAAAACATAATTTTACAAAGTGCCTAAGTGCTTTAAACTAAATAAAACAGAAAAGGCAAAATAAATAAAAGAAAAGAAAAAAACAAACAAACAAAAATGAAAGGAGAAGAAAACCTCCCCACCCTACTGGACCGTGGCCCAGCCGGCCACCCGGGCCAACCAGGCCGGCCCTGCCGGCCACTTCCTCCTTCCCCCTGTTCACCCCCCCATGGCATCGACCGATGCCCGCCACGGCACCGGCCGGAGCTGTGGCGGCCATCCGCGGCCACTCCAGCAACGCCCTGGCCTATAAGGCCCCCGCGAACCCTAGATCGGTCCTCCCCTCCTGTTGGGAATATTACTATTGGGCGTAAACCAGCCTATGTGGGCCGGATTAACTTCATCAGTAACTCAAGAGTGTTAAAGCTCAAGAAGATAGATGAGGGCCTGAGGCCCGTGGTCGGTTTAAGACTTGTAGCCGTAAACCGGCATCTATATGTAAACTTGTATTGTAAGATAGGAATAAGGAGAGACCAACCCGGATACGAATATGAACCGGTGTTAGGACTCTGTGAACCGACGGGCGTCACCCGTATATATAAGGGGACGACCCGGCGGCGGTTTAGAAGGACAGAAAACAACTCGAGACTTAGGCGAAGCTTGTTTGCTCCCTAGTCATCGAAACCTCATCAATCCCATCACAACTAGACGTAGGCTTTTACCTTCATCGAAGGGGCCGAACTAGTATAAACCCTCTTGCGTCCCTGTGTCCGCCTTAACCCCTTCGAGCTAACCCGTTGCGATGGCCTCATGACTAAGTCCTTTCTCTAGGACATCTGCCGTGACAAAACCACGATAGTTGGCGCCCACCGTGGGGCTATCGCACGATGGTTTCTAGTTCTTGGAGGGCTGCTTTGAAGGACTCGAGGGCTACGCTGTGGGCCGGATGACTAAGAGTCGTCGCGGCAAGCTCTACATCGACGATGCAGGCTGGGGCCCCGAGGCTGGCTCAGTTGAGTACGGGTACCGGGTCCCCTTTGGTGGCATACACGTTTTCATTGGCAAGATCGGTGAACTGGGCCCTGAGCCGAACATCTGCACCGACCCCGTCGAAACGGCTCAGCGTGCGCGATCTGCCCGGGTTAAACCGGCCGTGAAGCATGCCTTCGTGGGAGTCATCCATGGAGGAAGTTATGAGGATGGATCGGAATCTCGCGGCGAGACCGTCGTTTATTCCGGCGACGAGTCATCAACCGGAGAAACCAAATCTCTATATCAGCTACAAGATGGCCGGATTGGGGGCTATTCCGATGGCGACAGTATTCCGGACCCCTCTGATCTACCCAACCGAGTTGGAATATTCATGGCCGGCACACAAGCAGCGCTTCATTCTTCGACCGCTGCGCCAATAACCTCCGGTTCAGCAGCGGCGATGGCTGCCGGGGCAGGAGGCTCTGTACGCCCGCCGGCTCAAGTTCTATCAGATCTATTTGATGCATTGGCTGTGCTTATGGCAGAAGCTAACCCAGCGGATCAGGACGTTCACAACGCGAAGATTTCAAAGGTGAGGGAACAGATCACCCAGACCAAGGCGGACCTGGTAGCTGAGAATGCCAGGATGACCGCAGAGCGGGCCGCTTTAGACGCACAAGCCTACAGGCTCATGTTGGACCAAAACGCGTAGCATGAAGTCATGAAGAGGAAGTACCGATCCCATTTGCCTTCGGTTTTCGAGGCCAGAGACCTTTTCAACACCCCAGGAGCAGGAACCAGTAATCCGCTGGAGGTAAACCGGGCGGAAGCTCCTGGGACCGGCGCGCCGGTTCAGCCCCGTCTGATGGATCTGCCTCGTCAAAACACTGTTATACCTCAGGCTATTTCAACACCTCCGGGTCACTACTCCAACCCGATGGACAATGTCGTTGCCGCTGCTGCACGGCTGGAGGCCATTCCAATTGAAGGTGACTCGCCACGGGCGGTAGAGATGCGACGGGTCAAGGAGCTTCTTAGGACAGCTTTGGTCCAACAAGAAGCATACTCGTACAGCCGCGACCGGATCCACTCGACCCCTCGTCCAAGCCGGAGCTATAGCAGGCATATGGATGAACCGGCAGTGTCAAGTAATGAACGACGTGGAGCACCCCATGGCACCAACCCGGCGGGTGGTGCTGATAACGCTCAGGAAGTAGTGGACCGGGCCCGAGCGCGCAGGGAGGCCGAGTTAGCCGCACAGTATCAGGCTCGGTAGCTTACGCCGGTTCGTCCAACTATCTCGGTCGAACCTAGTGTTACTTCTAGTTCTTTGGGGGTGCCTTGCCTTGTCCCCGCTTTATGCAATGTGCGCCTGCCCAAGGATTTCAAAGGCCCGCGCAAGGTACCAAATTACACGGCGGATCAACCTCCAGAGACATGGGTGGAGAGCTATGAGATGGCCATGGAGATGCTTGATGTGGATGATGCGGCATGTGTGAAATACTTCACCATGATGCTCGAAGGAACGGCCCGTACTTGGCTAAAAATCTTACCGGCCAATTCTATCAGTTCATGGGCCCAATTACGAGCCCGGTTTATCAGTAATTTCAAGGATACATGTAAGCAGCCTATGTCGATAGTGGACTTAGCTGCCTGCGTCCAGGAGGAAGGAGAATCGATGACTCATTGGGTGCGCCGGGTCTCACAAGTGTTGCATTCATCAGACCGCATCAACGCTGACACTGCAGTCATAACCCTAGAAGGCAACTGCCAGTTTGGGCCCCTAAAGCTAAAGTTGGGACGGATGAAGCACCATTGCACTGACATGGGGACCCTCATGGCTGCTTTGGTAAAGTATGCTGATTCTGATAGTACCAAGGATCCCGAATCTGATCATGACAAGGCAGGGAAGGGAAAGAGGAACAACAACTCCAAAGGTCAGCAGCATCACTCAGCAGGCAATGGTGGCGGAGGCAAGCGTAAAGCGGATGGTAACATGGACTTTGTGGCTAATACCAACACGCGGGACAAGGGCCAGCGACGCAAGGGTAAACCGCCAAATCACTGTGGGGCACCCAACCCTAACCCGGACCGCCTAAATTATCTACTGAACCAGCCCTGTCCAAGACATGGGACGAAGGAGGTGCCAGCAAACCACCTTTGGAAGGATTGCTACATTATGCAAGAGTTCAAGAATTCTAACGCTTTCCGGTATGATCACGGCTCCGGCGGTGGCTCAGGATTCGGGCCGGGATACAGCGGAGGAAATTCCGGTTCAGGATTTAATGGTAATCCGGGCGGACATAACAATCAAAATAATCAGAACAACCAGGGTGGTTACAACCAGCAGCAGCAACAGTCGGGTTACCAGAGCAACCCAAAGCAGTTGAATAATGGGCAGTATCATGTCTTCACCACTAGCTTGGACAAGCGAGACCGGAAGGTTCAGAGGTGGGCAGTCAACTCGGTTGAACCGGCCATGCCCCGTTATCTACGCTGGTCTGAACAGCCAATCGTATGGAGCAGAGAGGATCACCCTCCCCAGGTTGATAATTCGGATCAGTTGGCTCTGGTGGTGGCGCCTCAGGTGGGAGGTTACAAGTTCACCAAGGTGCTCATGGATGGAGGGAGCAGCATTAATATCTTGTACTATGAGACCTTCCGTCGTATGGGACTAACAGATAAAAATCTCAAACTGTCCAATACGGTGTTCCACGGTGTGGTACCTGGCAAGTCAGCATATCCTGTTGGTAAGATAGCTCTGGAAGTGGCCTTTGGAGATGATCATGATTCCAGGTCAGAAACATTGACGTTTGAAGTGGTGAAAATCCAAAGTCCATATCACGCCCTGTTTGGGCGACCGACCTACGCCAAGTTTATGGCACGGCCCTGTTATGTGTATTTGCAGCTCAAGATGCCGGGTCACAAGGGGACAATAATGGTTCACGGAAGCTGTAAAATCGCTTTGGAGTGCGAGGAAGGAGATGCGGCCTACGCAGAGTCGGTTTGTGCCACCGAGGAGCTGAAGCATTATAAGGACAATGTTGATCCGACGGACATGACTCCATTAAAGAAGCCAACTACGGAGCATGATCCGGCCCTGAAGTTCAAATCGGCAGCTGAAACTAAGCTTGTTGACTTCGTGCCTGGCGATTCGTCCAAGCAGTTCAGCATCAGTGCCAACTTGGCTCCGAAATAGGAAAGCGCGCTCATCGAGTTCATCCGTGAGAATTGGGACATTTTTGCATGGAAGCCCTCTGACATTCCAGGTGTACCGAGGCAACTCGCTGAGCACACCCTTAATGTGGATCCTAAATACAAACCGGTGAAACAGTTCCTCCGCCGGTTTAACGAAGAAAGACGCAAGGCGATTGGAGAAGAGGTAGCCAGGCTCTTAGCAGCTGGCTTTATTATTGAAGTTTTCCACCCTGAGTGGCTTGCCAATCCGGTGCTGGTCCTTAAGAAAAACGGCACCTGGAGCATGTGTGTGGATTACACAGATCTTAATAAGGCTTGTCCAGCAGATCCTTTTGCCCTCCCCCGTATTGATCAAATTATTGATGCTACGGCGGGTTGTGAGCGTTTGAGTTTTTTGGATGCATATTCTGGCTATCATCAGATCAAAATGGTAGTTAAGGACCAGGAGAAGACGGCATTCATAACTCCCTTTGGAGCCTTCTGCTATGTGTCTATGCCCTTTGGGCTCAAGAGTGCCTAGGCAACTTATCAACGGTGTGTACAAAATTGTCTTCACAAGCAGATTAGCCGTAATGTACATGCTTACGTGGATGATATCATGGTTAAGTCAAGGGAGAAGGAGACTCTGGTTGACGACTTGAAGGAAACCTTTGATAACCTGAGGACGTACAAGATGATGCTTAATCCGGCCAAGTGTGTCTTTGGTGTACCGTCAGGCAAGTTATTGGGTTTTCTGGTGTCCAACAGGGGAATCGAGGCTAATCCAGAGAAGATCACAGCCATCACCTCCCTGGCTAAACCGAAGTGTATCAATGATGTTCAACGCCTAGCAAGCCAGATTGCCGCGTTAAGCCGGTTTATCAGCCGCCTTGGTGAGAAGGCAATCCCTTTGTATCAGATGTTGAAGAAGACGGATCAATTCGTCTGGAGTTCTGCTGCTGATAAAGCATTTGAGGACTTAAAGCGACAATTGGCCAATCCGCTTGTGCTCGCCGCTCCCATTGACAAGGAGTCGTTGCTGCTATATGTTGCTGCTAATGCTCGTGCAGTCAGTGTGGCTATTGTGGTGGAGCGAAAAGAGGCAGGCAAGGAGCACCCGGTTCAACGTCCGGTCTATTATATCAGCGAGGTACTCATTGAGTCCAAGCAAAGGTATCCGCATTGGCAGAAGCTGGTATATGGAGTTTTTATGGCAAGCCGGAAGCTTAAGCAATACTTCCAAGGGCACCCCATTACGATGGTCAGTTCTGCTCCCTTGGGGGATATCATCCAGAACCGGGAAGCGACTGGCCAGATTGCCAAGTGGGCTATAGAGCTTGGGCCGCACGGGTTGAAGTATGTGCCTCGGACGGCGGTTAAGTCTCAAGCACTTGTTGATTTCATCAATGATTGGACGGAACTGCAAGCACCTGAAGAAAAGCTGGATCACACATATTGGACCATCCATTTTGACGGATCCAGGCAATTGGAAGGCTCGGGGGCTGGAGTCGTATTAACTTCCACACGAGGTGATAAGTTTTGTTACGTTCTCCGCTTAATGTTCCCTTGCACTAACAATGCAGCTGAGTATGAAGCCTTGCTCCATGGTCTCCGGATGGCTAAGGAGATGAATCTAAGTCGAGTTAAGTGCTTCGGTGACTCGGACCTCGTGGCTCAACAAGTATCTGGCACTTGGTATTCCAAGGACCCACTCATGGCAGCATATCGTCGTGAGGTGGATATTGTTGCATGTCACTTTAAAGGCTATCAGGTGGACCACGTGGACGGACAGAAGAATGAAGCGGCGGACGCTTTAAGCCGGCTAGGCTCTCAGCGCAAACCGGTCCCGCCCAATGTTTTTCTGGATGTGCTGCACAACCCGTCGGTCAAGATCCCTGGTGAAGCGGATTTGGCTATTCCTGATCCGGAGGCTCAATTGGTGGCAGCTCTTCATGTCATTCCGGATTGGACGCTTCCTTACCTGGCGTACATGAACCGGGGAGAGTTACCAGAGGATGAGACTCTGGCCCAACAGATAATACGGCGGTCCAAGTCCATGACTATTGTCAATGGCGAGTTGCATCATTGCAGTGTATCAGGGGCGTTTCAAGGCTGTGTGTCTCCTAAAGAAGGCTATGAAATTTTGTGTGAGATCCACGAAGGAGATTGTGGTCACCACGCCGGTTCAAAATCTTTGGTGGCTAAAGCGTTCCGCCATGGCTTCTATTGGTTAACTGCTCATGCTGATGCGGAGGATCTGGTCAGACGATGTGACGGTTGCCAAAAGTTTTCAAGATGTGCTCATGTGCCGGCTCAAGAATTGAGAATGATTCCAATTACTTGGCCGTTTGCGACTTGGGGGCTGGATATGGTTGGGCCTTTCAAAAGGTCCAAAGATAAGAAGACCCACCTCCTGGTGGCGGTTGACAAGTTTACAAAGTGGGTGGAGGCAGAACCTGTTAGCAAGTGTGATGCAGCCACGGCGGTTCAGTTCATCAAAAAAGTGATTTCCCGGTTTGGCTTTCCACACAGTATCATCACAGATAATGGTACCAATTTGTCCAAGGGTGCCATGAAGCAGTTCTGCGAACAGGAGCACATCCGGCTTGACGTTTCATCCGTAGCGCACCCACAGTCCAATGGTCAAGCAGAAAGGGATAATCAAGAGATCTTGAGAGGCATCAAGCCCCGGCTTATGGTTCCTTTGCAGAGAACACCGGGTTGTTGGGTAGAAGAGTTACCATCTGCGTTATGGAGCATCAATACCACACCCAACAGATCAACAGGATACACACCATTCTTCATGGTCTATGGAGCGGAGGCGGTTCTCCCTAGTGATATTCGTCATGATTCACCTCGTGTGGCGGCTTATGTTGAAGCGGACAACGAGACAGCACGGCAAGATGCTTTGGACCGGTTGGATGAAGAGCGTGACATAGCAGCTGCTCGCTCGGCGATTTACCAACAGGATCTTCGTCGTTATCACAGTCGCCGAGTTAGAACCAGAACCTTTCAAGAGGGAGATTTGGTGCTTCAGCTCATCCAAGATCAGACTGATATGCATAAGTTATCCCCACCTTGGGAGGGACCTTTCGTGGTCAGCAAGAATCTGCACCACGGGTCATACTATCTGATCGATATTCGAGAGCATAAAGACTCACGTACATCAGAGGAGGAGACCAACAGGCTGTGGAACATAGCTCATCTTCGGCCTTACTATACCTGAGCCATTGGCTCTACTTATGTACATATTACGATGATGTATATATTATGATTAATATAATAAACCGGAACCTCAGCTAAAGCGGGGTACCTGTTCTTTTACATCATGTGTGGTTACACGGAGTTGTTCTAAAGCGGCCTTCGGTTTACCCCTTGAGTTAGCTTTTCAAAGCATCATGTAATATCACTTGGGGGCTTGGTCGTATCCGAACCAATGCAACACCTTTTGATAGGCGAAAGCCACCAGATCACTTGGGGACATGGTCAAGTCTGAACCAGTCACGCCTCTTGATCGGCCTAAGGCCACAGAATCACTTGGGGGCTTGGTCGAACCCGAACCATTGCCACACCTCTTGATCGGCATAAATGCCACGGTTTCATTTGGGGACCTGGCTGACTTGAACCATAGCTACACCTATCGGGAGCTTGGTCGTGTCCGACCATGGTAATGCCATCTGATCGGCTCAAATAAGCCTCTTTTTGCAAACGGTTTTATCATTGCCTTTGCTTCACAATTTTCTTTGATAGATATTTCTTTCTTTTTGTTGCGTTTTTTAAACCGACAAAGTTTTAAACCGGTTCAAACTATCAATTGACGGAACACGGTCCATTTTTAATCCAGAGACTATTTGCCCGGTTTGATTTTTTATTAACATCCTATTACGGAGTAACACGGTGTTTTATTATAACCCGGCACAGTTTACATGGGAAACCGGAATTATATATATTTAGGAGCTGCTATCTCCTCCAATAGTGTGGGTTTATAAACCTCCGCTTCAAGATTGGTCAAGCCAACTTCATGCCCAACGATGGCAGGTATTATGTATCCCAAAGATTTGATCATATGCTTAAATTTCAGATATTTTGATTTCACATATGCAGACATCATACTCCGCCTGACGGTACAACCGCGGTGGCACTTTAAGATTTTTTGTATTGCAGAAAATACTTTGGAAAGTTCATCACCCAAAGGAAGAACAAGTTGCAGTAATTATGCATGAAGGCATATCAAAATCAAGAGTATCGGCTAGCTTATTACAAGGCAACACGGTGCCCAAAATAAGATCATTGTTTTTTTTGCAAAGGAGAAGCAGTTTAAACCGGATTCCGGTTCAAGCTTGGTCACCAGCCTGGCCTGATGGTTGTGGGTCATCCCGCGCCGCTTCAACTTCAGCTTCTCTACCCAGCGGCTAGAAATCAACAGTTGTCCAGTTGATTCCCATTAATGCTTGAAAGATAGCTTCATCATGGATCAGCAACGACGGTTCAATATCGGGAGAGTAAGTATGCTTACGGATTGGAGGGACAAGATTTTCCGCTTCAGGAATTGGTGCAACTACTCGCTTGTTTTGGTTGTCATATTGGGCTTGATAATGAGACAAGTCTGCTTCTTCAACCAATTGACAAGCTAGCGGACGCACCTCCTGGTTTATTGCTCACAGATCCGCTTCACTAAACTCTGACCCGTCTTCCTTCAAGCTGGGATAGCCCTGAGCCGCTTCAACAGGATCAAAATCCGGCACCCAAGCTTTTGCCCGGATTAAGGCATTGATCGCACCAGTTCGAGCAGCAGATTTCTTCAGCTCTTCAACCCGGGCAGGAAGCATCGACAGTCTCTTCAGAGTGTCCTGAATCAAAGTGGGCGCCGGATTGTTGTGGGATGCAGTAGAGATGATCCGCTGTGCACCAGTGTACAGTTGTTCGATCAATGTGTAGGCGGCTTTCAATTTCTTCCGCACATCTGACCCCAAGTGACAGCGTGTCCCTGAAATATTACAAAGGGTTAACAAACCAGCAGCTCTATAAGACGGCCGAATCAATCCAGAAATCAAACCAGCTTACCAAAGATAGCAGTGGTCATGGCATGCACTTGCCGCTTTATGCTGGTCAGTTCGTCCACCACCGGTTTCAGTGCAGCCTCGGCATCTTCTGCTCGTTTGGTTAAAGCGGATTTTTCAGTGGCCCAATCCGCCCGCTCCTTCTTGAAGCCCTCCTTAAGCTGTTCCATGGCGCTTAAAGCGCTGGTTAATTCCTCTTTTTCTTTGGAGGTTTCAGCTTGTTGGCACTTCAGATTTTTCTTGTAGATCAGCGATTTGGTTTTCCCTTTTGTTCAGCTCAGCCTGCATATAGACAGTCATACGATTCAGATAATGGTACAAGAATTGAAGTACCAACCACATAACAAGTTATGCCCTTGGTACTTGGGGGCTAATGCATATTTGCTCTTCAATTATTCAGAAAAGTGCCAAGCTCAATACAAGTATTCAACTTGGCACTTGGGGGCTAATGGCTATTTGTTTAGTTAATACTGCTGCTACAATCTTGATTACCTAAAGTCCCGGTTTAACTACACTAAGTTGAACCGGCCCTTGGGGGCTATATCAGCAAATTCAGAAAACATTGAAGTCTGCATTGACAAGTCCCGGTTTGAACGGAGATTCTAAACCGGCCCTTGGGGGCTAGGAGAGTTGACAGATTGAAGTACATACGCAGATAAGCATATGGAAGTTACCTCATATTTCTCTTTCATCATATTAACCAGACCAGCTTCATAGTCACGGCTGGTGTATAGCCGGTTCAGATAGCCGGAATGGAGATCTTGGGCGTTCAGAGTGGCATAAGTTGTCAGATCGGCATTCCATTTTCCCTTGCCAATGGCAGCAAATTCTTCCTTGACAGTGTGTCTGGATAAAGCAACGGGATTGCCTGGCTCTGTGTGACCAATGCCAGTAATGACAACCTCATCATCCTTGGCATCGCCGGTTTGCACTGGGGCCGTTGGCTTATCAGTAGGCTTTGATGGACTGGTGGATTTCTCAATCCGGATGGGGCTTGTGGGCTGGTTGACAAGGCCTTAGGTGTCAATAGGCCTTTCTTCAGCAATAAAATCATCATCCTGCTATGGTGGATCATTGGGTATATCTTCATGAATAGCCGCTTCAAGATCTGGTGTTTTACCCGGTTCAGGGACGACGTCTTCCTCGGCCGCTTTATCCAGGCGAGCCTTCTTGCTCGGCCTAGGCTTGGCCCTGAAAGGAATAACAAAGTCAAATACAGCATATGTTCCAAGGTGATGTACCAGAAATATTATGATAAGTATAGCTTACCCAAGCACCGTTTTGAGCGGTGGCAGCTGAGTAGCCGATGACTCACCAGAGGATGAGTGGGAAGTAACCTGATAATCGGAGTCAGATGGATTAAGAGGTTGACGAAAACAGCCCGCTTTAGGACAAGCACTGACAAGCAAATTAGAGACCTCTGAACGGCGTTTCCGAACCGGACTGTTCGGTAAACCGGCGGAGGTAACTACCTGGCCGCTGTGCCGGGTTGTGCGGCGAGCTTCGTGCTGTTGGGTCTTCATAAGAAATTTGGGATCCAAGTAAGCAAGAGGATGAGAAAATTTAACCTTCCGGTTTGCCTCATGGATTTTTAGCGAAGGCAAAGGGTTTGAATCGGAAGAGAGAGTAATTACCTCTGCAACATCAGCATGACTGGTTTCGGCATCATCCTGACAAATATCATCATCAATAAGGCGTGTGAAAAATAAGCCAAGTGAGTCAAGCTCTACCTCAAGGTCCGGATTACCCACATCATCATCAGTGGACGGATCAGAAGATGCAGTGGTTTTCTTCTTATGAGCAGGCCGTTTCACGACTTTAGTCTTTGGCCGGGTTGGTCTTTCCAGTTTGTCTGTTTTTTCTGGCTTCTCCTGTGGAAGCTTCTTGCTCCAAAACGGATCATTGCCCTGTTTAAACAGACATTGATATTAAACAATGACCAGATATATCAATAACAGGTTTAGTAAAAAGAAAAATCAAACTCTTACAGCTGGCGGTTTGTTGGTGGCACAGAAGGGAAGCAGGCCGGTTCGAGCACAGATGTGTTCCGGTTCATTCAGCATTTTATTCACAGCCTCTGTGATTTCTTCGTCGGTGAGCTGGATGTTAGCATGTCGCAGTGGGTCATCAACATTGCCAGTATACTCGCACATCAAACCGGAGCGCTAACTAAGGGGCAGTATGCTCCACGATATCCAACAGCGAGCGAGATCAACCCCTGTTAAACCGTTGGCCATGAAGGCTCTGAGCTTGGACAGTTGAGGAGCGTATTTGCTTCTCCTTGGCAGTCAACCTTTGCGGAAAGGGGTGTGTATTGCTAAGCTGCTACGGACGAAAGCCAGGCAAAGGATTTTCATCAGCAGGGGAGGTGTCTTTGCAATAGAACCATGTTTGATTCCACTCTTTGGGGTGGCTGTGCAGTTTGGCGTGAGGGTATGTGACCTCTTTCCTTTTCTGAATCGCCACACCACCCAATTCCGTATTTGAACCGTCAGTAAACTCAGTGCAGCGGTTTAGATGGAAGCAATCTCTGAACAACTCAACTGTGGGCTCCTCTTGAAAGAACACCTCACAGAGCACTTGGAAGTGACACATGTTTGTAACAGAGTTAGGGCCAGTGTCTTGTGGGCGGAGTTGAAAATTGGCTAAAACATCCCGGTAAAATTTAGAACCGGGCGGCTTAAAGCCCCGGGCTAAGTGATCTACGAAAACGACGACCTCTCCTTCTTGAGGTGTGGGAGGGCATTCTTTGCCAGGGACCCTCCAATGGATGGTATTTTTGCCGCCTAAGGCGCCGATTAGGACTAAATTGTTCAGTTGAGTCTCTGTGACGCGAGAAGGAACCCAGTTGCACTCATATACTTGCTTGGCCATGATGAAATCTACAAGATAGGTGATTCCGGTTCAAGAATGCATTGATTAAAGTACACTGGTATGTACAATGTTAAACCGGAGACAACTCTATCTAAACCGGAGTTTTATGAAGCAACAGCATCTAGCGGTTCAATAAGGGGACTAATGGTATATACCGGTTTGTTAATTTTTTCTACACCAAGTTAAACCGCCGGATCTAAGCATTGAAACAGTTGAGATTGCGGATGGGTAAGTGTACAGAAACAGATTTCACAAGATTTCTCTACAGTGATGGTTCTGAAGCAAGTTCAGAAAAGAAGGAAAATATTCGAAAGCTCAAAGCAGAACAGTATTGAATCAATGGGCGGAAGTATATGTGAGATCTATGGTTTTAGGCATGAAACTAAAGGCGGATACTAAAAGTTATCACTACACAGAGAAGGGGTTCACAGATGTATCCAGGAGCTAGCATCCGAACATGAACAGGTGATGAACGCATCAAGAACACGAAACCCTAGAACATATCTATGTTAAGAAGAGCAGAAGACCTACCAGAGCTGAGGAAGATGCGGAAGGTCACCATAGTTTTCTGGTACGCTCAGGTTGATGCAGCGGCCAAAGTCGATGCAGAAGACGACGGCGGCGGCGGAGCTCTGAGACTAGCGACGCGAGGAAGACAAAGAGGAAGGGCACGAAGGGGAGAAAATAAATGACCCTTCGGCCCTATTTATAAGGCAAAAAGACATGTGTCAGGCACGTGAATCCAGGAACCAAAAATTTCGGAAGCGGAGCTGTCGCCTCGGTTGTTGTGAGTTTATTAAACAAGGAGATATCATGGATGTTTTCTTTATGACAGATGACGTCACCTCGGCTTACAGCAACTGGAGAGGATGACATCATGGCGGTTCAGCAACTACGAGAAGATGTTGAAGATGAAGATTTTGCTAAGGATTGACATGAACCCGTTCAAGTCAATCTAGGGCCTAATGTTGGGAATATTACTATTGGGCGTAAACCGGCCTATGTGGGCCGGATTAACTTCATCAGTAACTCAAGAGTGTTAAAGCCCAAGAAGATAGATGACGGCCTGAGGCCCGTGGTCGGTTTAAGACTTGTAGCCGTAAACCGGCATCTGTATGTAAACTTGTATTGCAAGATAGGAATAAGGAGAGACCAACCCGGATACGAATATGAACCGGTGTTAGGACTCTGTGAACCGACGGGCGTCACCCATATATATAAGGGGATGACCCGGCGGCGGTTTAGAAGGACAGAAAACAACTCGAGACTTAGGCGAAGCTTGTTTGCTCCCTAGTCATCGAAACCTCATCAATCCCATCATAACTAGACGTAGGCTTTTACCTTCATCGAAGGGGCGACCTAGTATAAACCCTGTTGCGTCCCTGTGTCTACCTTAACCCCTTCGAGCTAACCCATTGCGATGGCCTCACGACTAAGTCCTTTCTCTAGGACATCTGCCATGACAAAACCACGACACCTCCCCCTCGCTCGCTCTCCTTCCCCTCCCCTCTCCTCTGGCTTGATTCCGAGATCAGCCGCTCGAGCCCAACACCACTGCTCGCCGTCGACGCGGGCACTGGACCTAGCTCGCTTCGCCGACACGCGCACCGGCCCCGCCGTAGTCCCCTACATCATCTGCCGCCTAGGATTGGAGCTTGGGGCCCCTGCATCGACCGCTGCGACCTCTTCTTCCTCGTCTGCTCCGTCGTCGACATCGCTGGGATTCGCTGCCCTCCGACCATTGCCGGCTTCCTCGGGCCTTCTCTGCAACAGCCGTGAGCTCCTCCCCCTTTCCCCTCACTCCACGCGCTCGATTTCGAGCTCTAGTGCTCTGTTCGACGTCGACCGAGCTGCTCCGCCCGACGCGATCATCGCCGGCGTGGTTCCGGTGGCCCATAGGCTAGGCGCGCTAGTCCACACGCTTGGTTGGCCTGCGTAGAAGCCATAGGTACCTCGCGCGGCTTCTTTTGCTCGTCGTATCCTAGTTCCCGACGACGCCCGGTGTCCGACGTCCGCTGTGGTGCTCGCCGCCATCACCTCCGTCCGGCTTAGCCTCGATTGGTCGTGCCCGGTCGCGACCCACGCCGACTGCACGCACGCCCGGCCTCGACCGATGATGCGTCACGCCTTGCTGTTGCTGCCGGCTTCTGCTGCATGACTGCTGCTGCTCCCTGGCCTGCCCCCTCACCGATTCCACCCGAGCGCGCCTGCCTCTGCCGCTCGCCCCCCTGCTCCTACTAGTTGCTGCTCAAGCTGCTGCCGGCCGTAGCCTGGCCGAACGTCCGCGTCGCTGCCCAGCCCCGTGGCGCCCTGCTCCGTTCCCCCTCGCGCCATGCGCGCCCGCTGAGGCCACCGGCACCGAGTGCCTGCACGAGCCCAGCCGGTCCCCTATTGGATTCGTGGGGATAAGCCCCCAGATTAGATTAAGTGCTAACCCCCCTTGTGGGTATGACTAGTGGGGCCCGCCCCCTGTTAGAACAAAAAAAGAGAATTTCAAAATAACTAAATAAAATTAATAATTAATTAATTAATTTAATAATTAATTAACCTAAGTAATATTGCTTAGTTAACTAATTAACTACCTCACTAGTTTAATCAGTCAATGACAAGAGGGCCCCACCCTCCTGTTGACCAGTCAAAGTTTGACTGGTCAACCAGGACCCCTTGGACCCACATGTCAGCCCCTCTGGTACACTTATGTGTACCCAGAGCTGGGTGCACCTAGCAATTCACATTTATTTCGAACTAAATTAAATTTAAAAAATGAATAAAACTTTGAAAATTAATATAAAATAATCCGTAGCTCGGATGGAAAAACTTTGTACATGAAAGTTGCTCAGAACGACGAGACGAATCCGGATACGCAGCCCGTTCGTCCGCCACGCATCCCTAGCATAGCAAACACACAACTTTCCCCCTCTGGTTCTTCTGTCCGAAAACGCGAAACACCGAGAATACTTTCCCAGATGTTTTCCCCCTTCACCGGTACCACCTCGTACCGCGTTAGGGCGCACCTAGCATCACGCTTTGTCATGTCATGCATCGTCATGCATTTGTTTGCATTATATTTATTGTTTCTTCCCCCTCTTCTCTCACTAGACATCGAGACCGACGCCGCTGCTACCCAGTACGACTACGGTGTTGACGACCCCTCTCTCTTGCCAAAGCAACCAGGCAAGCCCCCCCCCCCTTGATCACCAGATATCACCTACTCTTCTCTATACTGCTTGCATTAGAGTAGTGTAGCATGTTACTGCTTTCCGTTAATCCTATCCTGATGCATAGCCTGTCCTTGCTACTACTGTTGTTACCTTTACCTGCAATCCTAATGCTTAGTATAGGATGCTAGTTTATCATCAGTGGCCCTACATTCTTGTCCGTATGCCATGCTATACTATCGGGCCATGATCACTCGGGAGGTGGTCACGGGTATATACTTATATTCATAATATATGATACTTGTGGTGACTAAAGACGGGTTAGCTCGTAGGAGTACCCGCGAGTGATTCACGGACTGGGTCCGAAAGGACGTTTGTCCCGACGGCTCTCTATGTGGATCTTTGTGGCGAAGCGACAGGGCAGGTTGATACCACCTAGGAGAGAGGTGGGCCTGGCCCTAGTCGGCACTCGCGGTTATTTCAAGATAACACGTTTAACGAAATCTTGGTATTTGATCTGAGTCTGGCCACTGGCCTATACGCACTAACCATCTACGCGGGGACATTTATGGGCACTCGACGTCGTGGTATCAGCCGAAGCCTTCGTGACGTCAGCCACTGAGCGGCGCATGCCGGATTGGACTGGAACGCCTGCTAGGCTAGGTCTGCTTCCGGACGCGTTCGCAACGTGCAGGTGTGCAAAGGGCGATGGGCCCAGACCCCTGCGCCATAGGATTTAGACCGGCATGCTGACCTCTCTATTGTGCCTAGGTAGGGCTGCGACGTGTTGATCTTCCGAGGCCGGGCATGACCCAGAAAAGTGTGTCCGGTCAAATGGGATCGAGCATGTTGGGTTATGTGGTGCACCCCTGCAGGCAAGTTAATCTATTCGAATAGCCGTGATCTTCGGTAATAGGATGACTTGGAGTTGTACCTTGACCTTATGACAACTAGAACCGGATACTTAATAAAACACACCCTTCCAAGTGCCAGATAAAACCGGTGAGCGCTCTCTCACAGGGCGACGAGGGGAGGATCATCGGTTAGGATTATGCTATGCGATGTTACTTGGTGAGCTTACCATCTACTCTCTTCTCCTGCTGCAAGATGGAGGTTACCAGAAGCGTAGTCTTCGACGGGACTAGTTATCCCCCTCTTATTTCGGCTTTCTGCAGTTCAGTCCACATATGATACCCTTATTCCATTTGATACCAATGCATACATATGTAGTGTAGCTCCTTGCTTGCGAGTACTTTGGACGAGTACTCACGATTGCTTTGCTCCCTCTTTTCCTCCTTTCTATACCTGATTGTTGCGACCAGACGTTGGAGCCCAGGGGCCAGACGCCACCGTCGATGACGACTACTACTACTACTCGGGAGGTGCCTACTACTACGTGCAGCCCGCTGACGATGATCACGAGTAGTTTAGGAGGATCCCAGGCAGGAGGCATGCGCCTCTTTCGATCTGTATCCCAGTTTGTGCTAGTCTTCTTAAGGAAAACTTGTTTAACTTATGTCTGTACTCAGATATTGTTGCTTCTGCTGACTCGTCTATGATTGAGCTCTTGTATTCGAGCCTTTTAGGCCCCTGGCTTGTAATATGATGCTTGTATGACTTATTTTATCTATAGATTTGTGTTGTGATATCTTCCCGTGAGTCGCTAATCTTGATCGTACACGTTTGCGTGTATGATTAGTGTACGGTCAAATCGGGGGCGTCACAAGTTGGTATCAGAGCCGATTGCCTGTAGGAATACCCCTTCCACACTCCTTGGCCGAAGTCGAATCTAGACATTACAAAAACTTTTACTAACATGGCTGTGTGCCTTACGGGCCCACGTCGCCATCTGGGTGGTATTAGTATATTTTACTCCTCGATCCTTACTCTGGGGCTCTGAACTCTCTTCTACTCGGGTTAAACGATTTCACTAACTTTAACATTAGGATCCCGTGACCACGTTCACCCCAAAGTTGGATAATCCCTAGTTATTCTTTAGAGTAGTATTTGAACATTATCCACATTGTCATTTGACTCCTGTGAAAACATCTTTGTTTTCAGATGGAACCCATGTGACAGGTCATGCGCCACACGACGGCCATTGGTGCCTCGGGATCACCTGCTGTGTTGGTTGAGATGATGACCTATCTGGGTTATCGCTGGCACCCTGAGTACACCGTCTATGAGGAGTATCAGGACTTCAACCAGGAGCAGTACCGTGCCATCGTCCACCTCTACTCTCGGGAGTATGACTCCACTACTGTGTTGCACACTGCTCATGGTGTTGGAGTGACTATCGATATGGCGGTCCACGATGCTGCTTATGCTGCTCTAACACGTCTTCATGGAGAGTATCAGGAGTTGGACACCTCCCCCTTCAGGCACATTGCTATCGCATCCGATGTTGGTGCGGAGGGATACTACACTGCTGCCTACTCCACTGTCACCCGAGAGCCCTTCTACCATCAGAACCTAGTTCTACATGCTGATGGGCTGGATAGAGCTAACCGAGCTCTTCGCCACGAGTTGTACACCACCCGTCAACACCTGTATCGTGCTCTGACGCTGTTGCACCCCTCTGTCCGATCTGGTGATTTGTCGCATTCTGTGATCTACCCTGCCAGGACCGTGATGCCCCAGGGCGTCAGCTGGCCAGATGTGGGAGGCTACTCTCCCGCACTTGCTCCTCTCCTGCCACCTGTGCATCGGGTTCCGCACCAGAGTATTCGCGGACCCCAGGCTACTCGCGTGGAGGTCTTCCCTTCGTGTCACTACCAGCTGTCAGGCTACACCTACCTCCACAGTTCCTCCTGGGACTGATGTAGGCTTGCTTGTTAGTGATTAGATGCATTCGCCGCGAGCCTGCGTGCCGCCTATGATGTTCTTAGCCTATGTACTGAACTCTGTGTACCGAACTCTATGCATGATCACTTTTGTAAGATATGCCCACTACTATGCAGTGTCTATCGTGTTCCTTTCATTATGCATATTTCATCATGAATGATTTTTGCCCTTGCAAATTCTCAATGCTGAACTACCCCTGTTATATATTAGCAGGATGGTTAGACCAGGTGGTCGTGGTCGTGGTAACCCTCCCCCACCCCCGCCTGAGTACATGGTTGGGATGATGCAATAGTTTGAGCTGAATCGCCAGTTCATGGAGAATATTATGGCTCAGTTTCCTTGCCCCAATATGAACCAGCAGCCAACCCAAGTGACTCTGCAGGAGTTCATGCGCCTCAACCCAACCGTGTACCACAGCTCAACTCAGCCTCTGGATGCTGATGACAGGTTCCGTGACATCACCTATGAGATGGAGTCTGCTGATGTAGCCCCTACCAGCTATGTCACCTTTGCTTCCTTCTTCTTGAAGGGACCCGCAGCTCAATGGTGGGACAACCACAGGCGTACTCTACCAGTTGGAACAATCATCACCTGGCCAGACTTCCAAGCAGCCTTCCGTGCTCGCTTCATTCCTCAGGGAGTCATGGACCGGAAGAAGCGCAAGTTTCGCAACCTCACTCAGGGCAACAAAACTATGGAAGCTTATCAGCGGGAGTTTCTGGATCTGTCCCGCTATGCTGAAGAAGACATTGCAAATGATGCACGCAGACAGGAGAAGTTCCATGATGGCCTTCAAGCTGATATCAAGCTCGCACTTCTAGTGCATGACTTTGTTGATTTCGCCACCCTGGTGAACAAGGCCATCAATGTCAAAACTGGTCTGCAGGAATACCAGGGCTCTCACAGACGCAACCGTGACACGGGCTCATCTTCGGGCCCGCCCTCGCAGAAGCGTAAGATATGGATTCCCAACAGCATGTACCAGCCAACTGCACCTGCCCCAAGGCAGTCCTATGATGCACCTCGTCTACCTACTCCTCCAACTAGGCAGCCAAGGCTTCCAGCTCCACCACCCCAAGCTCCTGTTCCCACTCCCAATAATGGTTTGTGCTTCAGGTGTGGTCAACTAGGGCACCGTGCTAGGGAATGCAACCAGAACCAGAATCAACTGGCCCTCCCAGCAACTGGCCGTGGAAGCAACCAGCCCTGCAACAACAATGCCAAGTCTTATGGTCGTGTTCATGCCAACCACGTTGATCTTAATGAAGCTCAAGACCAGCCTGCTACTGTGATGGGCACACTCCTCGTAAATTCAGTACCTGCATCTATTTTATTCGATTCAGGAGCATCGCATTCATTCATGTCAGAAGATTTTGCATACAAGCATGACGTTAAATGTGAGGAGATGAACACTTCGGTATTGGTAAAAAAACCCGTGGGAGAATGTCAAACCTCACTGGCTGGCATCGATGTCCCCGTGGAAATCGAAGGGCTGGAATTCTATGCCTCTCCCATTATCCTGAAGTCGTCTAACATCGACCTCATTCTAGGAATGGATTGGTTGAAAGCGCATACTGCTTCTATAGTTTGCGCCACTAAGGTCGTCCATCTGCTACACCCTTCTGATGAAATAATAGCTTACCAAGCTCATCTAATTCAGAACGCCGAGGCACGACTTTATGCCTTGAATGCATTGAACGCTGCACTACTCGAGGGCATTGAAAACATTCCCGTCGTTCGTGAATTCCAAGACGTCTTCCCAGAGGAACTTTCAGGGATTCCCCTTGCTAGAGCGGTCGAATTCATCATCGACTTGAAACCCGGCACCACTCCTATAGCTAAACGACCCTACAAGATGCCACCGCATGAACTCATTGAGCTTAAGGAGGAAATCGACAAATCTCTTGTCAAAGGTTTCATTCGCCCAAGTTGCTCTCCTTGGGGAGCACCTTCTCTCTTTGTTAAGAAGAAGGATCTGACAAACCGATTAGTCCAAGACTACCGCCCTATAAACCAAGCTACCATTCAGAATAAATATCCTCTTCCTCGGATCAATGATCTTTATGATCAACTGGCTGGCTCATCAGTGTTCTCTAAACTCGACTTGAGGTTGGGTTACCACCAGATCCGTGTTCGTGAAGAGGATATCCCAAAGACTGCCTTCGTGACTCGGTATGGGTCTTACGAGTACACCGTCATGTCATTCGGCTTAACGAATGCTCCCGCCACTTTCTCTCGCCTGATGAATTATATATTCATGGATTACCTCAACAAGTTCGTCGTGGTTTATCTGGATGATATCCTGGTATTTTCCAAGAACAAAGGAGAACATGCTAAACATCTTCGTCTTGTGCTGAAAAAGCTTCGAGAGCATCAACTGTATGCTAAGTATTCCAGGTCTGAATTCTGGCTCCCAGAAGTAACCTATCTTGGGCATGTCATCTCCAAGGATGGTATTGCCGTCAACCCTGAAAGAGTTCAGTCTATTCTCGATTGGACTCCTCCGAAGAATGTCAGGCAAGTACGAAGTTTTCTCGGTCTCGCCAGCTATTGCTGTCGATTCGTCGAGAACTTCTCCAAGATTGCCAGGCCTCTGACTAATCTGTTGCATAAGGGTGTCAAGTTCGAATGGACAGACAAGTGTCAAGAAAGTTTCCAAGCGCTCAAAGACAAGTTGACTTCTGCCCCAGTGCTTGCTCCACCTGATACTAAGAAGGACTTTGTCATTTACTGCGACGCTTCCCGCCAAGGATTAGGCTGTGCCCTAATGCAAGAGCGCAGAGTGATTGCTTATGCCTCTCATCAACTGCGCCCTCATGAAGAAAACTACCCAGTTCATGACCTCGAGCTTGCTGCTGTCATTCATGCACTGAAGCAGTGGCGACATTACCTTCTCGGTAATCGTTGCGAAATATTCACCGACCACCAAAGTCTGAAGTATCTGTTTACTCAGCCAGATCTGAACCTCCGTCAGCAGAGATGGATGGAGACTGTTGCAGACTTTGACATGGGTATATCCTATATCCCTAGCAAGGCTAATGTAATGGCTGATGCCTTGAGCCGCAAGTCTTACTGCAACCACCTCCAGGTTCACAAAGTTCAGCCCTCGCTTGTCGAAGAATTTAGAAAGCTGAACCTTCATATTGTTCCTCCTGGAGAACTCGCTCCCCCTCCCCCAGATTTCCGAAAGATGAATCTTCTTGTTGTTACTAAGGGTTCTCTAAATACCCTAGCTATCGTACCAGATCTCGTAGCTGGTATAAAGACTATTCAAGGTTATGACTCTGAAGTCCATAATATTAAACGCCATCTAGCAAAAGGAAAGCCCTCATTCTTCACTATCGCCAATGATGGCGCCTTGTACTTCAAAGGCTGCCTAGTGGTACCATGTTCGAAGAAAAACCTGGATAAGACTAAAAGGGTTATGAAAGAAGCTCATGATACGCCTCTGTCCATCCATCCTGGTAGTACAAAGATGTACCAGGATATTCGTCAAAGATTCTGGTGGTCTAATATGAAGCAGGACATTGCTCGTTATGTTGCTGAGTGTGACGTTTGCCGCCGTATCAAAGCAGAGCATCAAAGGCCTGCTGGAACTCTACAACCTATCTCTATTCCTGAATGGAAATGGGACCATGTTGAAATGGACTTCGTCACTGGATTTCCCAAATCGCAGAAGGGTAATGATGCTATTCTTGTCGTCATTGACCGGCTTTCTAAAGTTGCACATTTTCTAGTGGTCAAAGAGACAATCACTGCTAGTCAGCTTGCTACTCTCTACATGGCTAGAATTGTTTCACTTCACGGTATTCCACTGGTTATCAGTTCAGACCGAGGCAGCTTAATCACTTCAAGATTTTGGGCAAGTTTCCAAGAAGCTATGGGAACTCATCTGTCGTTCAGTATGGCGTTTCATCCTCGGTCGCGAGGACAGGTTGAACGTGTCAATCAAGTTCTCGAAGACATGCTTTGAGCTTGTGCAATTTCCTTCGGCAAGAAATGGGAGGAATCTCTTCCATATGCCGAGTTCTCTTATAATAATAGCTATCAAGCTAGTCTGAAGATGTCCCCCTTCGAAGTGCTATATGGACGAAAGTGTCGAACCCCTCTGAACTGGTCAGAAGCTGGGGAATGTCCACTCTTCGGTCCGGATATTATCCAACAGGTCGAAGAACAAGTTCGCATTATTCGTGAGAATCTCAAGACTGCTCAGTCACATCAGAAAAGTCAGTATGACCGTCATCACAAAGACATGGTCTATCAACCTGGCGAAAAGGCTTATCTTCGAGCTACACCAATGAAGGGTGCTCACCGCTTCGGGATCAAGGGCAAGCTAGCTCCTCGCTATATCGGTCCCTTCACTATTCTCGAAAGGCATGGAAAAGTAGCATATCAACTGGAGCTTCCATCGAACCTTTCCTAGGTTCACGATGTGTTCCATGTGTCACAACTCCGCCGCTGCTTCAAGGATCCAATCCGAGCAGTGGATCATGAAGTGCTCGAATTGCAACAGGACCTCTCCTATAAATAGCATCCGTTCCGCATTTTTGACCAAGCTGAACGCCGCACACGTCAGAAGGCGATCAAGTTCCTCAAAGTCCAGTGGTTGAATCACTCTGAAGACGAAGCCACTTGGGAACGTGAGGACCGCCTGCGTGATGAATACCCCGCACTGTTTCCTTCTACCTCCTAAATCTCGGGACGAGATTTCTTGTAGTGGAGGAGTTTTGTAACGCCCGGGTAATCAAGCTACAGTAATTCCCTGCTAATGATGCCACGTCACCTCTGTCACTGTAGTTAATCTCGAGTTAGTTCAAACCCGATCCAAATTCAAATTTAAATTTAGCAAATAGTCAAAGTTTTCAAAACATTAAAACAAAATGTTCGGTGTGTGACAAATATTGCTATGGTAATTATAGTGAAGAAAACATATTTTTACAAAGTGCCTAAGTGCTTTAAACAAAATAAAATAGAAAAGGCAAAATAAATAAAAGAAAATAAAAAACAAACAAACAAAAATGAAAGGAGAAGAAAACCTCCCCACCCTACTGGACCATGGCCCAGCCGGCCACCCGGGCCAACCAGGCCGGCCCTGCCAGCCACTTCCCCCTTCCCCCTGTTCACTCCCCCCCTCCCCGTGGCATCGACCGATGCCTGCCACGGCACCAGCCGGAGCTGTGGCGACCATCCGCGGCCACTCCAGCAACGCCCTGGCCTATAAGGCCCCCGTGAACCCTAGATCGGTCCTCCCCTCCCCCTCGCTCGCTCTCCTTCCCCTCCCCTCTCCTCTGGCTCGATCCCGAGCTTGGCCGCTCGAGCTCAACACCACTGCTCGCCGCCGACGCGGGCACTGGACCTAGCTCGCTTCGCCGACAAGCGCACCGGCCCCGTCGTAGTCCCCTACATCGTCTGCCGCCTAGGATTGGAGCTTGGGGCCCCTGCATCGACCGCTGCGACCTCTTCTTCCTCGTCCGCTCCGTCGTCGACATCGCCGGGATTCGCTACCCTCCGAACATCGCCGGCTTCCTCGGGCCTTCCCTGCAACGACCGTGAGCTCCTCCCCCTTTCCCCTCACTCCATGCGCTAGATTTCGAGCTCTAGTGCTCTGTTCGACGTCGACCGAGCTACTCCGCCCGACGCGATCGTCGCCGGCGTGGTTCCGGTGGCCCATTGGCTAGGCGCGCTAGTCCACACGCTTGGTTGGCCTGCGTAGAAGCCATAGGTACCTCACGCGGCTTGTTTTGCTCGCCGTATCCTAGTTCCCGACGACGCCCGGTGTCCGATGTCCGCTGTGGTACTCGCCGCCGTCACTTCCGTCCGGCTCAGCCTCGATTGGCTGTGCCCGGTCGCGACCCGCGCCGACCGCACGCACGCCTGGCCTCGACCGATGCTGCGTCGCGCCTTGCTGTTGCTGCCGGCTTCTGCTGCGTGACTGCTGTTGCTCCCTGACCTGCCCCCTTGCCGATTCCACCCGAGCGCGCCTGCCTCTACCGCTCGCCCCCTGCTCCTACTAGTTGCTGCTCAAGCTGCTACCGGCCGTGGCCTGGCAGAACGTCCGCGCCGCTGCCCAGCCCCGTGGCGCCCTGCTCCGTCCCCCCCTCGCGCCATGCACGCCCGCTGAGGCCGCCGGCACCGAGTGCCCGCACGAGCCCAGCCGGTCCCCTATTGGATTCATGGGGATAAGACCCCAGATTAGATTAAGTGCTAACCCCCTTGTGGGTATGACTAGTGGGGCCCGCCCCCTGTTAGAACAAAAAAAAGAATTTCAAAATAACTAAATAAAATTAATAATTAATTAATTCATTTAATAATTAATTAACCTAATTAATATTGCTTAGTTAACTAATTAACTACCTCACTAGTTTAATCAGTCAATGACAAGAGGGCCCCACCCTCCTGTTGACCAGTCAAAGTTTGACTGGTCAACTGGGACCCCTTGGACCCACATGTCAGCCCCTCTAGTACACTTATGTGTACCCAGAGCTGGGTGCACCTAGCAATTCACATTATTTCGAACTAAATTAAATTTAAAAAATGAATAAAACTTTGAAAATTAATATAAAATAATCCGTAGCTCGGATGGAAAAACTTTGTACATGAAAGTTGCTCAGAACGACGAGACGAATCCGGATATGCAGCCCGTTCGTCCGCCACGCATCCCTAGCATAGCAAACACGCAACTTTCCCCCTCCGGTTCATTTTTCTGAAAACGCGAAACACCGGGAATACTTTCCCGGATGTTGTCCCCCTTCATCGGGACCACCTCGTACCGCGTTAGGGCACACCTAGCATCACGCTTTGTCATGTCATGCATCGTCATGCATTTGTTTGCATTATATTTATTGTTTCTTCCCCCTCTTCTCTCGCTAGACATCGAGATCGACGCCGCTGCTACCCAGTACGACTACGGTGTTGACGACCCGTCTCTCTTGCCAGAGCAACCAGGCAAGCCCCCCTTGATCACCAGATATCGCCTACTCTTCTCTATATTGCTTGCATTAGAGTAGTGTAGCATGTTACTGCTTTCCGTTAATCCTATCCTGATGCATAGCCTGTCCTTGCTACTACTGTTGTTACCTTTACCTGCAATCCTAATGCTTAGTATAGGATGCTAGTTTATCATCAGTGGCCCTACATTCTTGTCCGTATGCCATGCTATACTATCGGGCCGTGATCACTCGGGAGGTGGTCACGGGTATATACTTATATTCATAATATATGATACTTGTGGTGACTAAAGACGGGTCAGCTCGTAGGAGTACCCGCGAGTGATTCACGGATTGGGTCCGAAAGGACGTTTGTCCCGACGGCCCTCTATGTGGATCTTTGTGGTGAAGCGACAGGGAAGGTTGATACCACCTAGGAGAGAGGTGGGCCTGGCCCTGGTCGGCATTCACGGTTATTTCAAGATAACACGTTTAACGGAATCTTGGTATTTGATCTGAGTCTGGCCACTGACCTATACGCACTAACCATCTACATGGGGACAGTTATGGGCACTCGACGTCGTGGTATCAGCCGAAGCCTTCGTGATGTCAGCGACTAAGCGGCGCGCGCCGGATTGGACTGGAACGCCTGCTAGGCCAGGTCTGCTTCTGGCCGCGTTCGCAACGTGCAGGTGTGCAAAGGGCGATGGGCCCAGACCCCTGCGCCATAGGATTTAGACCGGCGTGCTGACCTCTCTGTTGTGCCTAGGTAGGGCTGCGACGTATTGATCTTCCGAGGCCGGGCATGACCCAAAAAAGTGTGTTCGGCCAAATGGGATCGAGCGTGTTGGGTTATGTGGTGCACCCTTACAGGCAAGTTAATCTATTCGAATAGCCGTGATCTTCGGTAATAGGATGACTTGGAGTTTTACCTTGACCTTACGACAACTAGAACCGTATACTTAATAAAACACACCCTTCCAAGTGCCAGATAAAACCGGTGAGCGCTCTCTCACAGGGCGACGAGGGGAGGATCATCGGTTAGGATTATGCTATGCGATGTTACTTGGTGAGCTTACCATCTACTCTCTTCTCCTGCTGCAAGATGGAGGTTACCAGAAGCGTAGTCTTCGACGGGACTAGTTATCCCCCTCTTATTCCGGCTTTCTGCAGTTCAGTCCACATATGATACCCTTATTCCATTTGATACCAATGCATACATATGTAGTGCAGCTCCTTGCTTGCGAGTACTTTGGATGAGTACTCACGATTGCTTTGCTCCCTCTTTTCCCCCTTTCTATACCTGATTGCTGTGAGCAGACGTTGGAGCCCAGGAGCCAGACGCCACCATCGACGACGACTACTACTACTCGGGAGGTGCCTACTACTACGTGCAGCCCGCTGACGATGACCAAGAGTAGTTTAGGAGGATCCCAGGCAGGAGGCATGCGCCTCTTTCGATCTGTATCCCGGTTTGTGCTAGCCTTCTTAAGGAAAACTTGTTTAACTTATGTCTGTACTCAGATATTGTTGCTTCCGCTGACTCGTCTATGATCGAGCTCTTGTATTCGAGCCTTTTAGGCCCCTGGCTTGTAATATGATGCTTGTATGACTTATTCTATCTATAGAGTTGTGTTGTGATATCTTCCCGTGAGTCCCTGATCTTGATCATACACGTTTGCGTGTATGATTAGTGTACGGTCAAATCGGGGGTGTCACAATCAAGTCTGCATCTTTTGGCTTCAACATTATGAATATGTGTATCACTACTATCTAGATTCATCAAAAATAGACCACTCTTCAAGGGTGCATGACCATAAAAGATATTACTCATATAAATAGAACAACCATTATTCTCTGATTTAAATGAATAACTGTCTCGCATCAAACAAGTTCCATATATAATGTTCATGCTCAACGCTGGCACCAAATAACAATTATTTAGGTCTAATACTAATCCCGAAGGTAGATGTAGAGGTAGCGTGCCGACCGCGATCACATCGACTTTGGAACCATTTCCCACGTGCATCGTCACCTCGTCCTTTGCAAGTGTTCGCTTAATCCGTAGTCCCTGTTTTGAGTTGCAAATATTAGCAACAGAACCAGTATCAAATACCCAGGTGCTACTGCGAGCTCTAGTAAGGTACACATCAATAACATGTATATCACATGTACCTTTGTTCACCTTGCCATCCTTCTTATCCGCCAAATACTTGGGGCATTTTCGCTTCCAGTGACCAGTCTGCTTGCAGTAGAAGCACTCAGTTTCAGGCTTAGGTGCAGACTTGGGTTTCTTCTCCTGAGCAGCAACTTGCTTGCTATTCTTCTTAAAGTTCCCCTTCTTCTTCCCTTTGCCTTTCTTGAAACTGGTTGTCTTACTGACCATCAACACTTGATGCTCCTTCTTGATTTCTACCTCCGCAACCTTTAGCATTGCGAAGAGCTCAGGAATTGTCTTATCCATCCCTTGCATATTATAGTTCATCACGAAGCTCTTGTAGCTTGGTGGAAGTGATTGGAGAATTCTGTCAATGACGCTATCATCCGGAAGATTAACTCTTAGTTGAATCAAGTGATTGCAGTACCCAGACATCTTGAGTATATGTTCACTGGCAGAACTATTCTCCTCCATCTTGCAGCTGTAGAACTTATTGGAGACTTCATATCTCTCAATCCGGGCATTAGCTTGAAATATTAACTTCAACTCCTGGAACATCTCATATGCTCCATGACGTTCAAAACGTCGTTGAAGTCCCGGTTCTAAGCCGTAAAGCATGGCACACTGAACTATCGAGTAGTCATCGACTTTGCTCTGCCAGATGTTCTTAACATTGTCAGTTGCATCAGCAGTAGGCCTGGCACTCGGTGGTGCTTCCAGGACGTAATTCTTCTGAGCAGCAATGAGGATAATCCTCAAGTTTGGGACCCAGTCCGTGTAATTGCTACCATCATCTTTCAACTTTGCTTTCTCAAGGAACGCATTAAAATTCAATGGAACAACAGCACGAGCCATCTATCTACAATCAAACATAGACAAGCAAGATACTATCAGGTACTAAGTTCATGATAAATTTAAGTTCAATTAATCATATTACTTAAGAACTCCCACTTAGAAAGACATCCCTATAATCTTCTAAGTGATCACGTGATCCAAATCAACTAAACCATAACCGATCATCACGTGAAATGGAGTAGTTTTCAATGGTGAACATCACTATGTTGATCATATCTACCATATGATTCATGCTCGACCTTTCGGTCTCAGTGTTCCGAGGCCATATCTGCATATTCTAGGCTCGTCAAGTTTAACCTGAGTATTCTGCATGTGCAAAACTGGCTTGCACCCGTTGTAGATGGACGTAGAGCTTATCACACCCGATCATCACGTGGTGTCTGGGCACGACGAACTTTGGCAACGGTGCATACTCAGGGAGAACACTTTTTATCTTGAAATTTAGTGAGAGATCATCTTATAATGCTACCGTCAATCAAAGCAAGATAAGATGCATAAAAGATAAACATCACATGCAATCAATATAAGTGATATGATATGGCCATCATCATCCTGTGCTTGTGATCTCCATCTCCAAAGCACCGTCATGATCACCATCGTCACCGGCGCGACACCTTGATCTCCATCGTAGCATCGTTGTCATCTCGCCAATCTTATGCTTCTACGACTACCGCTACCGCTTAGTGATAAAGTAAAGCATTACACGGCGATTGCATTGCATACAATAAAGCGACAACCATATGGCTCCTACCAGTTGCTGATAACTCAGTTACAAAACATGATCATCTCATACAATAAAATTTAGCATCATGTCTTGACCATATCACATCACAACATGCCCTGCAAAAACAAGTTAGACGTCCTCTACTTTGTTGTTGCAAGTTTTACGTGGCTGCTATGGGCTTAGCAAGAACCGTTCTTACCTACGCATCAAAACCACAACGATAGTTTGTCAAGTTGGTGATGTTTTAACCTTCGCAAGGACCGGGCGTAGCCACACTCGGTTCAACTAAAGTTGGAGAAACTGACACCCGCCAGCCACCTTTGTGCAAAGCACGTCGGCAGAACCAGTCTCGCGTAAGCGTACGCGTAATGTCGGTCCGCGCCGCTTCATCCAACAATACCGCCGAACCAAAGTATGACATGTTGGTAAGAAGTATGACTTATATCTCCCACAACTCACTTGTGTTCTACTCATGCATATGACATCTACGCATAAAACCTGGCTCGGATCCCACTTTTGGGGAGCGTAGTAATTTCAAAAAAATTCCTACGCACACGCAAGATCATGGTGATGCATAGCAACGAGAGGGGAGGGTGTTGTCCACGTACCCTCGTAGACCGAAAGCGGAAGCGTTAGCACAACGCAGTTGATGTAGTCATACGTCTTCACGATCCGACCGATCAAGTGCCGAACGTACGACACCTCCGAGTTCAGCACACGTTCAGCCCGATGACGTCCCTCGAACTCCGATCTAGCCGAGTGTTGAGGGAGAGTTTTGTCAGCACGACGGCGTGGTGTCGATGTTGATGTTCTACCGACGCAGGGCTTCGCCTAAGCACCGCTACAGTAATATCGAGGTGGACTATGGTGGAGGGGGGCACCGCACACGGCTAAAAGATCAAACGATCAATTGTTGTATCTATGGGGTGCCCCCTGCCCCCGTATATAAAGGAGCAAGGGGGATGCGGCCGGCCAGGGAGGAGGCGCGCCAGGAGGAGTCCTACTCCCACCGGGAGTAGGACTCCCCCCTTTCCTAGTTGGATTAGGACTTGGGAGGGGGAAAGAGTTGAGGAGAAGAAGGAAGGGGGGCGCTGCCCCCATCTCCTTATCCTATTCGGACTTGGGGGGGAGGGGCGCGCGGCCCAGCCCTAGCCGCCTCTCCTCTCTTCCACCTAGGCCCACTAAAGCCCATTAAGTCCCCGGGGGGTTCCGGTAACCTCCCGGTACTCCGGTAAAATCCAGATTTCACCCGGAACACTTTCGATATTCAAACATAGGCTTCCAATATATCAGTCTTCATGTATCGACCGTTTCGAGACTCCTCGTCATGTCCGTGATCACATCCGGGACTCCGAACAACCTTCGGTACATCAAAACATATAAACTCATAATATAACTGTCATCGAAACGTTAAGCGTGCGGACCCTACGGGTTCGAGAACTATGTAGACATGACTGAGACATGTCTCCGGTCAATAACCAACAGCGGAACCTAGATGCTCATATTGGCTCCCACATATTCTATGAAGATCTTTATCGGTCAAACCGCATAACAACATACGTTGTTCCCTTTGTCATCGGTATGTTACTTGCCCGAGTTTCGATCGTCGGTATCTCAATACCTAGTTAAATCTCGTTACCGGCAAGTCTCTTTACTCGTTCCGTAATACATCATCTCGCAACTAACTCATTAGTTGCAATGCTTGCAAGGCTTAAGTGATGTGCATTACCGAGAGGGCCCAGAGATACCTCTCCAACAATCGGAGTGACAAATCCTAATCTCAAAATACGCCAACCCAACAAGTACCTTTGGAGACACATGTAGAGCACCTTTATAATCACCCAGTTACGTTGTGACATTTGGTAGCACACAAAGTGTTCCTCCGGTAAACGGGAGTTGCATAATCTCGTAGTCATAGAAACATGTATAAGTTATGAAGAAAGCAATAGCAACATACTAAACAATCGGGTGCTAAGCTAACGAAATGGGTCATGTCAATCACATCATTCTCCTAATGATGTGACACCATTAATCAAATGACAACTCATGTCTATGGTTAGGAAACATAACCATCTTTGATCAACGAGCTAGTCAAGTAGAGGCATACTAGTGACAATCTGTTTGTGTATGTATTCACACATGTATTATGTTTCCGGTTAATACAATTCTAGCATGAATAATAAACATTTATCATGATATAAGGAAATAAATAATAACTATATTATTTCCTCTAGGGCATATTTCCTTCAGATAATAGTTTTTGTAATCTGAAAATATAAAAACAGCAAGGTAACGAATGATAAAAGTGAGCGTAAACGGTATTGCAATGATAGTAAACAAGGCCTAGGGTTCATACTTTCACTAGTGCAAGTTCCCTCAACAATAATAACATAATTGGATCACATAACTATCCCTCAACATGCAACAAATAGTCACTCCAAAGTCACTAATAGCGGAGAACAAACGAAGAGATTATGGTAGGGTATGAAACCACCTCAAAGTTGTTCTTTCCAATCAATCCGCTGGGCTATTCCTGTAAGTGTCACAAACAGCCCTAGAGTTCGTACTAGAATAACACCTTAAAACACAAATCAACCAAAACCTTAATGTCACCTAGATACTCCAATGTCACCTCAAGTATCCATGGGTATGATTATACGATATGCATCACACAATGTGACGCCCCCGATTCAATCGTACACTAATCATGCACGCAAATGTGTACGATCAAGATCAAGGACTCACGGATAGATATCACAACACAACTCTACAAATAAAATAAGTCATACAAGCATCATATTACAAGCCAGGGGCCTCGAGGGCTCGAATACAAGAGCTCGATCATAGACGAGTCAGCGGAAGCAACAATATCTGAGTACAGACATAAGTTAAACAAGTTTGCCTTAAGAAGGCTAGCACAAACTGGGATACAGATCGAAAGAGGCGCAGGCCTCCTGCCTGGGATCCTCCTAAACTACTCCTGGTCGTCGTCAGCGGGCAACACGTAGTAGTAGGCACCTCCGGTGTAGTAGGAGTCGTCGTCGACGGTGGCGTCTGGATCCTGGGCTCCAACATCTGGTTGCGACAACCAGGTAGAAGGGATAGGGGGAAAAGAGGGAGAAAGCAACCGTGAGTACTCATCCAAAGTACTCGCAAGCAAGGAGCTACACTACATATGCATGGGTATATGTGTAAAGGGCCATATCGGTGGACTGAACTGCAGAAAGCCAGAATAAGAGGGGGGATAGCTAATCCTGTCGAAGACTACGCTTCTGGCAGCCTCCGTCTTGCATCATGTAGAAGAGAGTAGACTGAAGTCCTCCAAGTATCACCGCATAGCATAATCCTAACCGATGATCCTCCCCTCGTCGCCCTGTGAGAGAGCGATCACCAGTTGTATCTGGCACTTGGAAGGGTGTGTTTTATTAAGTATCCGGTTCTAGTTGTCATAAGGTCAAGGTACAACTCCAAGTCGTCCTGTTACCGAAGATCACGGCTATTCGAATAGATTAACTTCCCTGCAGGGGTGCACCACATAACCCAACACGCTCGATCCAATTTGGCCGGACACACTTTTCGGGGTCATGCCCGGCCTCGGAAGATCAACACGTCGCAGCCCTACCTAGGCACAACAGAGAGGCTAGCACGCCGGTCTAAACCTAAGCGCACAGGGGTCTGGGCCCATCGCCCATAGCACACCTGCACGTTGCGTATGCGGCCGGAGAGCAGACCTAGCAACCTCCATTACAAAGGAAGTCACGTTACGCGGTCCAACCCGGCGCGCGCCGCTCAGTCGCTGGCGTCACAAAGTGCTTCGGCTGATACCACGATGTCGAGTGCCCATAACTGTCCCCGCTTAGATGGTTAGTGCGTATAGGCCAGTAGCCAGACTCAGATCAAATACCAAGATCTCGTTAAACGTGTTAAGTATCCGCGAACATCGACCAGGGCCAGGCCCACCTCTCTCCTAGGTGGTCTCAACCTGCCCTGTCGCTCCGCCTCAAAGTAACCGTCGGGGGCCGTCGGGAACCCAGGCCCACCTCTACCGGGATGGAGCCACCTGCCCCTTCAGCCCCCATCTCCGAATAGTATCACAGGTAATGTAACTGTGTAAAGTATATCGTATATGCCCGTGATCACCTCCCGAAGTGATCACGGCCCAGTTATAGCATGGCAGACGGACAAGAGTGTAGGGCCACTGATGGAACACTAGCATCCTATACTAAGCAGTAGGATAGCAGATAATGGTAACAACAGTAGTAGCAAGGACAGGCTATGCATCAGGATAGGAATAACGAAAAGCAGTAACATGCTACACTACTCTAATGCAAGCAGTATAGAGAAGAATAGGCGATATCTGGTGATCAAAGGGGGGGGCTTGCCTGGTTGCTCTGGCAAGAGAGAGGGGTCGTCAACACCGTAGTCGTACTGGGTAGCAGCGGCGTCGGTCTCGGTGTCTAGCGAGAGAAGAGGGGGAAGAAACAATAAATATAATGCAAACAAATGCATGACGATGCATGACATGACAAAGCGTGGTGCTAGGTGTGCCCTAACGCGGTATTAGGTGATACCGGTGAAGGGGGATAACATCCGGGAAAGTATCCCCGGTGTTTCGCGTTTTCGGACAGATGAACCGGAGGGGGAAAGTTGCATGTTCGCTATGCTAGGGATGCGTGGCGGACGAACGGGTTGCGTATCCGGATTCGTCTCGTCGTTCTGAGCAACTTTCATGTACAAAGTTTTTCCATCCGAGCTACGGTTTATTTTATATTAATTTTAAAAGATTTAATTCATTTTTAGGATTTATTTAATTATTTAAATTCAACATTATCCAGAACAGTGCATGCTGACGTCAGCATGACGTCAGCAGTCAACAGAGGCGTTGACTGGTCAACTGACGTGTGGGTCCAGTGGGACCCACCTGTCATACACTGTTTTGGTTAATTAGGTCTTAGTTAAACTAAGTACTATTTAATTAAATTAACTAGTTAATTAGCTTAATTAAACATGATTAATTAACTTAATTAATTCACTTATTGATTAATTAATTAATGTAATTATTATTTATTTATTTATTTTTAATTCTTCTTTTTTTTAATAAAACGTTCTGGGGCCATGGGGCCCCCGTGTCAGTGGCCCAGGGGGCCATAGCGGGCGCCGGGTACTGGGTGCAGGGCGCAGGCGCCGCCCGAATGGGCGTGGGCGCTGCGGGCGTAGCCCCAGAGCGATGCGGGGCGCCGGTGCTGGCCCCAGGCGCGGGCGCTAGCCCGACTGGGCACTGTCCCAGGCCAGCCACGGCAAGGCTCGTCGGCCAAAGCAGCGGCAGGCAGCGCTGCGGCGGAGCGGGAGCAAGGGCGGCGAGCGCGACGCGTAGTTCAGTGGCTCCCGGCAGCAAGCGGCGATGCGAGTGGGAGGCGCGGGGCGCGGTCATGGCCGGGCATAGCGACGCGCGGAGCAGATGGTGTGGTGGCGCGGGCGAGCGCCGGAGTGAGGGCACGGGGAGGAGGACCGGGGTCCTCACCAGCGTTGCTGAGCAGGGGGGGCGGCGAGGCTCGGTGGAGCCTTTGGGGAGGAGGACGAGGACGCGCCGTCGGCGAGGAGGAGACGAGGAGGACGAGGCGACGGGCGGTGGCGAGGTGCGGTGATGAAGAGGACGGCAGCGACGGCGGGGTGGCTCCGGGCGGCGAGCACGATGCGGACGAGGTGGCGTGGGTCCCGGGCGGCGTCCTGGACGGTGAGCGTCGACAACGGGGTTGGGGCGCCGTGCGGGAGCGAGGGGAGTGAGGGGGGGCTCGCCCCGATTGGATCGGGAGGGGAGCGGGTGTGGCGTCGTGGGGGGGAGGAGTGGGAGTGGATAGGGTTTCCCTCGGTGGGTGGGGGGGGGGGGGAGTAGGGCCATATAGGCCAGAGGCGCGGGGTGGGCCGACTGGCTGGCTCGAGGCCCAGCTGGGCTAGCTGGGCCGAGGTCCAGTTGGCCACGAGGCCCATTTTTTGTATTTTAGTTTTCTTTTTTTATATGTATTTTATTTCTTTTCTGTTTTATTTTGTTCCTCCTTTATTTTAGTTTTGTAAAGTACAAAAATGACCCCTAAATTAGTAATACCACTAAACCCACTACCATAAAGAGTTTAGTCCCTAAATAGAATAGTTTATCATATTATTAAATATAAAGGCATTTTATTATTTGTTTTGCTACAGTTTTATTCATTTTAGAGTATTTAAAGATTTTATAAGAGTGGGGTTTCTTCACCACAATTACCTTTGCATTATTTGGCACAACTCGAACATTTTTGTTTTAAAGTTCGAAAACTTTTGTTGTTTGTCTTTATTTTAAATTTGAATTTGAATCGTTTTTGAACTAACACGAGATTAGCAACAGTAATCGAGGTGACGTGGCATCACTAGCAGAGGGTTACTGTAGTGTAACTATCCGGGCGTCACACACAATCTCAGATTCATCTATTCAACCAACACATAGAACCTCAAAGAGTGCCCCAAAGTTTCTACCGGAGAATCACGACATAAACGTGTGCCAACCCCTGTGCATAGGTTCATGGGCGGAACCCGCAAGTTGATCACCAAAACATACATTAAGTGAATCACGTGGTATCCCATTGTCACCACAGATACGCACGGCAAGACATGCATCAAGTGTTGTCAAATCTTTAAAGACTCAATCCGATAAGATAACTTCAAAGGGAAAACTCAATCCATTACAAGAGAGTAGAGGGGGGAAGAAACATCATAGGATCCAAATATAATAGCAAAGCTCGCGATACATCAAGATCGTATCACCTGAAGAACATGAGAGAGAGAGAGAGAGATCAAACACATAGCTACTGGTACATACCCTCGGCCCCGAGGGAGAACTACTCCCTCCTCGTCACGGAGAGCACCGGGATGATGAAGATGGCCACCAGAGAGGGATTGCCCCCTCCGCAGGGTGCCGGAACGGGTCTAGATTGGCTTTCGGTGGCTACGGAGGCTTCTGGGGGCGGAACTCCCGATCTATTGTGCTCTCGGATGTTTTTAGGGTATATGGAGATATATAGGTGGAAGAAGTACGACAAGGGAGCCACGAGGGGCCCACGAGGGTGGAGGGCGCGCCCAAGGGGGTGGGCGCGCCCCCTGCCTCGTGGCCTCCTCGTTGCTTCCCTTACGTGGACTCCAAGTCTCCCGGGTTGCTTTCCTTCCAAAAATAAGTTCCGTGAAGTTTCAGGTCAACTGGACTCCGTTTAATTTTCCTTTTCTGCGATACTCTAAAACAAGGAAAAAACAGAAATCGGCACTGGGCTCTAGGTTAATAGGTTAGTCCCAAAAATAATATAAAAGTGTATAATAAAGCCCATAAACATCCAAAGTTGATAATATAATAGCATGGAACAATCAAAAATTATAGATACGTTGGAGACGTATCAGCATCCCCAAGCTTAATTCCTGCTCGTCCTCGAGTGGGTAAATGATAAAAACAGAATTTTTGATGTGGAATGCTACCTAACATATTTCTATAAGTAATTCTTCTTCATTTTGGCATGAATGTTTAGATCCATAGGATACAAGACAAAAGTTTAATATTGACATAAAAATAATAATACTTCAAGCATACTAACAAAGCAATCATGTCTTCTCAAAATAACATGGCCAAAGAAAGCTATCCCTACAAAATCATATAGTCTGGCTATGCTCCATCTTCACCACACAAAATATTTAAATCATGCACAACCCCGATGACAAGCCAAGCAATTGTTTCATACTTTTGGTGTTCTCAAACTTTTTCAATCTTCACGCAATACATGAGCGTGAGCCATGGATATAGCACTATAGGTGGAATAGAATGGTGGTTGTGGAGAAGACAAAGATGAGAAGATAGTATCACATCAACTAGGCATATCAACGGGCTATGGAGATGCCCATTAATAGATATCAATGTGAGTGAGTAGGGATTGCCATGCAATGGATGCACTAGAGCTATAAATGTATAAAAGCTCAACAAAAGAAACTAGTGGGTGTGCATCCAACTCGCTTGCTCATGAAGACCTAGGGCATTTTGAGGAAGCCCATCATTGGAATATACAAGTCAAGTTCTATAATGAAAGATTCCCACTAGTATATGAAAGTGACGACATAGGTGTTGGGTTTCGTAGTAATTTAAAAAAAATTCCTACGCATATGCAAGATCATGTGATGCATAGCAACGAGAGGGGAGAGTATGATCTACATACCTAGTAGATCGACAACGGAAGCGTTTGGTTGATGTAGTCGTACGTCTTCACGATCCGACCGATCAAGCACCGAAACTACGGCACCTCCGAGTTCTAGCACATGTTCAGCTCGATGACGATCCCCGGACTCCGATCCAGCAAAGTGTCGGGGAAGAGTTTCGTCAGCACGACGGCGTGGTGACGATCTTGACGTGCTACTGCTGCAGGGCTTCGCCTAAGCACCGCTACAATATTATCGAGGACTATGGTGGCTGGGGCGCCGCACACGGCTAAGGAATAGATCACGTGGATCAACTTGTGTGTCTCTGGGGTGCCCCTGCCTCCGTATATAAAGGACTAAAGGGGGGAGGCTGGCCGGCCAAGGAGAGTGCGCGAGGAGAGTCCTACTCCCTCTGGGAGTAGGATCCCCCCCCAACCCTAGTTGGAATAGGATTCGCGGAGGGGGAAAAGAGAGAGGGGGGGCGGACACCTCTCCTTGTCCTAATAGGACTAGGGGATGGGGGGAGGCGCGCGGCCCATCTTGGGCTGCCCCTTCTCTTTTCCACTAAAGCCCACTAAGGCCCATATAGCTCCCGGGGGTTCCGGTAACCTCCCGGTACTCCGGTAAAATCCCGATTTCACCCGGCACACTTCCGATATTCAAACATAGGCTTCCAATATATCAATCTTTATGTATTGACCATTTCGAGACTCCTCGTCATGTCCGTGATCACATCCGGGACTCCGAACAACCTTCGGTACATCAAAATGCATAAACTCATAATATAACTGTCATCGTAACCTTAAGCGTGCGGACCCTACGGGTTCGAGAACAATGTAGACATGACCGAGACACATCTCCGGTCAATAAACAATAGCGGGACCTGGATGCCCATATTGGCTCCTACATATTCTACGAAGATCTTTATCGGTCAGACCGCATAACAACATACGTCGTTCCCTTTGTCATCGGTATGTTACTTGCCCGAGATTCGATCGTCGGTATTCCAAATACCTAGTTCAATCTCATTACCGGCAAGTCTCTTTACTCGTTCTGTAATACATCATCCCGCAACTAACTTATTAGTTGCAATGCTTGCAAGGCTTAAGTGATGTGCATTACCGAGAGGGCCCAGAGATACCTCTCCGACAATCGGAGTGACAAATCCTAATCTCAAAATACGCCAACCCAACATGTACCTTTGGAGACACCTGTAGTACTCCTTTATAATCACCCAGTTACGTTGTGACGTTTGGTAGCACCCAAAGTGTTCCTCCGGCAAACGGGAGTTTCATAATCTCATAGTTATAGTAACATGTATAAGTCATGAAGAAAGCAATAGCAACATACTAAACGATCGGGTGCTAAGCTAATGGAATGGGTCATGTCAATCAGATCATTCACTTAATGATGTGATCCCGTTAATCAAATAACAACTCATTGTTCATGGTTAGGAAACATAACCATCTTTGATTAACGAGCTAGTCAAGTAGAGGCATACTAGTGACACTTTGTTTGTCTATGTATTCACACATGTATTATGTTTCCGGTTAATACAATTCTAGCATGAATAATAAACATTTATCATGATATAAGGAAATAAATAATAACTTTATTATTGCCTCTAGGGCATATTTCCTTCAGTCTCCCACTTGCACTAGAGTCAATAATCTAGATTACACAGTAATGATTCTCACACCCATGGAGCCTTGGTGCTGATCATGTTTTTCTCGTGGAAGAGGCTTAGTCAACGGGTCTGCAACATTCAGATCCGTATGTATCTTGCAAATCTCTATGTCTCCCACCTGGACTAGATCCCGGATGGAATTGAAGCATCTCTTGATGTGCTTGGTTCTCTTGTGAAATCTGGATTCCTTTGCCAAGGCAATTGCACCAGTATTGTCACAAAAGATTTTCATTGGACCCGATGCACTAGGTATGACACCTAGATCGGATATGAACTCCTTCATCCAGACTCCTTCATTTGCTGCTTCCGAAGCAGCTATGTACTCCGCTTCACATGTAGATCCCGCTACAACGCTTTGTTTAGAACTGCACCAACTTACAGCCCCACCATTTAATGTAAACACGTATCCGGTTTGCGATTTAGAATCGTCCGGATCTGTGTCAAAGCTTGCATCAACATAACCTTTTACGATGAGCTCTTTGTCACCTCCATATACGAGAAACATATCCTTAGTCCTTTTAAGGTATTTCAGGATGTTCTTGACCGCTGTCCAGTGATCCACTCCTGGATTACTTTGGTACCTCCCTGCTAGACTTATAGCAAGGCACACATCAGGTCTGGTACACAGCATTGCATACATGATAGATCCTATGGCTGATGCATAGGGAACATCTTTCATATTCTCTCTATCTTCTGCAGTGGTCGGGCATTGAGTCTTACTCAACTTCACACCTTGTAACACAGGCAAGAACCCTTTCTTTGCTTGATCCATTTTGAACTTCTTCAAAATTTGTCAAGGTATGTGGTTTGTGAAAGTCCAATTAAGCGTTTTGATCTATCTCTATAGATCTTAATGCCTAATATGTAAGCAGCTTCACCGAGGTCTTTCATTGAAAAACTCTTATTTAAGTATCCCTTTATGCTATCCAGAAATTCTACATCATTTCCAATTAGTAATATCTCATCCACATATAATATCAGAAATGCTACAGAGCTCCCACTCACTTTCTTGTAAATACAGGCTTCTCCAAAAGTCTGTATCAAACCAAATGCTTTGACCACACTATCAAAACGTTTATTCCAACTCCGAGAGGCTTGCACCAGTCCATAAATGGATCGCTGGAGCTTGCACACTTTGTTAGCTCCCTTTGGATCGACAAAACCTTCTGGTTGCATCATATACAACTCTTCTTCCAGAAATCCATTCAGGAATGCAGTTTTGACATCCATCTGCCAAATTTCATAATCATAAAATGCGGCAATTGCTAACATGATTCGGACAGACTTAAGCATCGCTACGGGTGAGAAGGTCTCATCGTAGTCAATCCCTTGAACTTGCCGAAAACCTTTTGCGACAAGTCGAGCTTTGTAGAGAGTAATATTACCGTCAGCGTCAGTCTTCTTCTTGAAGATCCATTTATTCTCAATTGCTTGCCGATCATCGGGCAAGTCAACCAAAGTCCATACTTTGTTTTCATACATGGATCCCATCTCAGATTTCATGGCTTCAAGCCACTTTGCGGAATCTGGGCTCACCATTGCTTCTTCATAGTTCGTAGGTTCATCATGATCTAGTATCATGACTTCTAGAACAGGATTACCGTACCACTCTGGCGCGGATCTTACTCTGGTTGATCTATGAGGTTCAGTAGTATCTTGTTCTGAAGTTTCATGATCATTATCATTAACTTCCTCACTAACTGGTGTAGGTGTCACAGAAACAGTTTTCTGTGATGTACTACTTTCCAATAAGGGAGCAGGTACAGTTACCTCGTCAAGTTCTAATTTCCTCCCACTCACTTCTTTCGAGAGAAACTCCTTCTCTAGAAAGTTTCCGAATTTAGCAACAAAAGTCTTGCCTTCGGATCTGTGATAGAAGGTGTATCCAATAGTCTCCTTTGGATATCCTATGAAGACACATTTCTCCGATTTGGGTTCAAGCTTATCAGGTTGAAGTTTTTCACATAAGCATCGCAGCCCCAAACTTTCAGAAACGACAACTTTGGTTTCTTGCCAAACCACAGTTCATAAGGCGTCGTCTCAACGGATTTTGATGGTGCCCTATTTAACGTGAATGCGGCCGTCTCTAGAGCGTACCCCCAAAACGATAGCGGTAAATCAGTAAGAGACATCATAGATCGCACCATATCCAGTAGAGTACGATTACGATGTTCGGATACACCATTACGATGTGGTGTTCCGGGTGGCGTGAGTTACAAAACTATTCCACAATTTTTCAAATGTACACCAAACTCGTAACTCAAATATTCTCCTCCACGATCAGATCGTAGAAAATTTATTTTCTTGTTACGATGATTTTCAACTTCACTCTGAAATTCCTTGAACTTTTCAAACGTTTCAGACTTATGTTTCACTAAGTAGATATACCCATATCTGCTTAAATCATCTGTGAAGGTGAGAAAATAACGATATCCGCCACGAGCCTCCATATTCATCGGACCACATACATCTGTATGTATGATTTCTAACAAATCTGTTGCTCTCTCCATAGTACCGGAGAACGTTGTTTTAGTCATCTTGCCTATGAGGCACGGTTCGCAAGTACCAAGTGATTCATAATCAAGTGGTTCCAAAAGTCCATCAGTATGGAGTTTCTTCATGCGTTTTACACCGATATGACCTAAACGGCAGTGCCACAAATAAGTTGCACTATCATTATCAACTCTACATCTTTTGGTTTCAACATTATGAATATGTGTATTACTACTATCGAGATTTAACAAGAATAGACCACTCTTCAAGGGTGCATGACCATAAAAGATATTACTCATATAAATAGAACAACCATTATTCTCCGATTTAAATGAATAACCGCCTCGCATCAAACAAGATCCAGATATAATGTTCATGCTCAACGCTGGCACCAAATAACAATTATTCAGGTCTAATATTAATCCCGAAGGTAGATGTAGAGGTAGCGTGCCGACTGCGATCACATCGACTTTGGAACTGTTTCCCACGCGCATCGTCACCTCGTCCTTAGCCAATCTTCGCTTAATCCGTAGTCCCTGTTTCGAGTTGCAAATATTAGCAACAGAACCAGTATCAAATACCCAGGTGCTACTGCGAGCATTAGTAAGGTACACATCAATAACATGTATATCACATATACCTTTGTTCACCTTGCCATCCTTCTTATCCGCCAAATACTTGGGGCAGTTCCGCTTCCAGTGACCAGTCTGCTTGCAATAGAAGCACTCAGTTTCAGGCTTAGGTCCAGGTTTGGGTTTCTTCTCTTGAGTAGCAACTTGCTTGCCGTTCTTTTTGAAGTTCCCCTTCTTCTTCCCTTTGCCCTTTTTCTTGAAACTAGTGGTCTTGTTGACCATCAACACTTGATGCTCCTTCTTGATTTCTACCTCCGCAGCTTTCAGCATCGCGAAGAGCTCGGGAATAGTCTTATTCATCCCTTGCATATTATAGTTCATCACGAAGCTCTTGTAGCTTGGTGGCAGTGATTGGAGAATTCTGTCAATGACGCAGTCATCCGGAAGATTAACTCCCAACTGAATCAAGTGATTATTATACCCAGACATTTTGAGTATATGCTCACTGACATAACTGTTCTCCTCCATCTTGCAGCTATAGAACTTATTGGAGACTTCGTATCTCTCAATCCGGGCATTTGCTTGAAATATTAACTTCAACTCCTGGAACATCTCATATGCTCCATGACGTTCAAAACGTCGTTGAAGTCCCGATTCTAAGCCGTAAAGCATGGCACACTGAACTATCGAGTAGTCATCAGCTTTGCTCTACCAGACGTTCATAACATCCGGCGTTGCTCCTGCAGCAGGCCTGGCACCCAGCGGTGCTTCCAGGATGTAATTCTTCTGTGCAGCAATGAGGATAATCCTCAAGTTACGGACCCAGTCCGTGTAATTGCTACCATCATCTTTCAACTTTGCTTTCTCAAGGAATGCATTAAAATTCAACGGAAAAACAGCACGAGCCATCTATCTACAATCAACATAAACAAGCAAGATACTATCAAGGACTAAGTTCATGATAAATTTAAGTTCAATTAATCATATTACTTAAGAACTCCCACTTAGATAGACATCCCTCTAATCCTCTAAGTGATCACGTGATCCAAATCAACTAAACCATGTCCGATCATCACGTGAGATGGAGTAGTTTCATTGGTGAACATCTTTATGTTGATCATATCTACTATATGATTCACGCTTGACCTTTTGGTCTCCATGTTCCGAGGCCATATCTGTATATGCTTGGCTCGTCAAGTTTAACCTGAGTATTCTGCGTGTGCAACTGTTTTGCACCCATTGTATTTGAACGTAGAACCTATCACACCCGATCATCACGTGGTGTCTCAGCACGAAGAACTTTCGCAATGGTGCATACTCAGGGAGAACACTACTTGATAATTTAGTGAGAGATCATCTTATAATGCTACCGTCAATCAAAGCAAGATAAGATGCATAAAAGATAAACATCACATGCAATCAATATAAGTGATATGATATGGCCATCATCATCTTGTGCTTGTGATCTCCATCTCCGAAGCACCGTCGTGATCACCATCGTCATCGGCGTTACACCTTGATCTCCATCGTAGCATCGTCGTCGTCTCGCCAAGCTTATGCTTCCACGACTATCACTACCGTTTAGTGATAAAGTAAAGCATTACATCGCGATTGCATTGCATACAATAAAGCGACAACCATATGGCTCCTGCCGGTTGCCGATAACTCGGTTACAAAACATGATCATCTCATACAATAAAATTCAGCATCATGCCTTGACCATATCACATCACAACATGCCCTGCAAAAACAAGTTAGACGTCCTCTACTTTGTTGTTGCAAGTTTTACGTGGCTGCTACGGGCTTAAGTAAGAACCAATCTCACCTACGCATCAAAACCACAACGATAGTTTGTCAATTTGACTCCGTTTTAACCTTCGCAAGGACCGGGCGTAGCCATACTCGGTTCAACTAAAGTTGGAGAAACTGTCACCCACAGGCCACCTCTGTGCAAAGCACGTCGGGAGAACCGGTCTCGCGTAAGCGTACGCATAATGTCGGTCTGGGCCACTTCATCCAACAATACCGCCGAACCAAAGTATGGCATGCTGGTAGGCAGTATGACTTATATCGCCCACAACTCACTTGTGTTCTACTCGTGCATATAACATCAACATATAAAACCTGGCTCTGATGCCACTGTTGGGTTTCGTAGTAATTTCAAAAAAATTCCTATGCACACGCAAGATCATGTGATGCATAGCAACGAGAGGGGAGAGTATGATCTACATACCTAGTAGATCGACAACGGAAGCGTTTGGTTGATGTAGTCGTACGTCTTCACGATCCGACCGATCAAGCACCGAAACTACGGCACCTCCGAGTTCTAGCACACGTTCAGCTCGATGACGATCCACGGACTCTGATCCAGCAAAGTGTCGGGGAAGAGTTCCGTCAGCACGACGGCGTGGTTACGATCTTGACGTGCTACTGCTGCAGGGCTTCGCCTAAGCACCGCTACAATATTATCGAGGACTATGGTGGCTGGGGCGCCGCACACGGCTAAGGAATAGATCACATGGATCAACTTGTGTGTCTCTGGGGTGCCCCTGCCTCCGTATATAAAGGACTAAAGGGGGGAGGCTGGCCGGCCAAGGAGGGTGCGCCAGGAGAGTCCTACTCCCTCTGGGAGTAGGATTCCCCCCCAACCCTAGTTGGAATAGGATTCGCGGAGGGGGAAAAGAGAGAGGGGGTCCGGCCACCTCTCCTTGTCCTAATAGGACTAGGGAAGGGGGGAGGCGCGCGGCCCATCTTGGGCTGCCCCTTCTCTTTTCCACTAAAGCCCACTAAGGCCCATATAGCTCCCGGGGGGTTCCGGTAACCTCCCGGTACTCCGGTAAAATCCCGATTTCATCCGGAACACTTCCGATATTCAAACATAGGCTTCCAATATATAAATCTTTATGTCTCGACCATTTCGAGACTCCTCGGCATGTCCGTGATCACATCCGGGACTCCGAACAACCTTCGGTACATCAAAATGCATAAACTCATAATATAACTGTCATCGTAACCTTAAGCGTGCGGACCCTACGGGTTCGAGAACAATGTAGACATGACCGAGACACATCTCCGGTCAATAACCAATAGCGGGACCTGGATGCCCATATTGGCTCCTACATATTCTACGAAGATCTTTATCGGTCAGACCGCATAACAACATACGTCGTTCCCTTTGTCATCGGTATGTTAATTACTTGCCCGAGATTCGATCGTCGGTATTCCAAATACCTAGTTCAATCTCGTTACCGGCAAGTCTCTTTACTCGTTCTGTAATACATTATCCCGCAACTAGCTTATTAGTTGCAATGCTTGCAAGGCTTAAGTGATGTGCATTACCGAGAGGGCCCAGAGATACCTCTCCGACAATCGGAGTGACAAATCCTAATCTCGAAATACGCCAACCCAACATGTACCTTTGGAGACACCTGTAGTACTCCTTTGTAATCACCCACTTACGTTGTGACGTTTGGTAGCACCCAAAGTGTTCCTCCGGCAAACGGGAGTTGCATAATCTCATAGTTATAGGAACATGTATAAGTCATGAAGAAAGCAATAGCAACATACTAAACGATCGGGTGCTAAGCTAATGGAATGTGTCATGTCAATCAGATCATTCACTTAATGATGTGATCCCATTAATCAAATAACAACTCACTGTTCATGGTTAGGAAACATAACCATCTTTGATTAACGAGCTAGTCAAGTAGAGGCATACTAGTGAAACTTTGTTTGTCTATGTATTCACACATGTATTATGTTTCCGATTAATACAATTCTAGCATGAATAATAAACATTTATCATGATATAAGGAAATAAATAATAACTTTATTATTGCCTCTAGGGCATATTTCCTTCAATAGGAGACTCTCTATCATGAAGATCATGGTGCTACTTTGAAGCACAAGTGTGGTAAAAGGATAGTAGCATTGGCCCTTCTCTCTTTTTCTCTCTTTTTTATTTTTTATTTTTTATTTTTATTTGGGCCTTCTCTTTTTCTTTTTTCATGGCCTCTTTTTTTGGGGGCTTCTTTGGCCTCTTTTTTTTTGTCCGGAGTCTCATCCCGACTTGTGGGGGAATCATAGTCTCCATCATCCTTTCCTCACTGGGACAATGCTCTAATAATGATGATCATCACACTTTTATTTTCTTACAACTCAAGAATTACAACTTGATACTTAGAACAAGATATGACTCTATATGAATGCCTCTGGCGGTGTACCGGGATATGCAATGACTCATGAGTGACATGTATGAAAGAATTATGAACAGTGGCTTTGCCGCAAATACAATGTCAACTACATGATCATGCAAAGCAATATGACAATGATGAAGCGTGTCATAATAACAGAACGGTGGAAAGTTGCATGGCAATATATCTCGGAATGGCTATGGAAATGCCATAATAGGTAGGTATGGTGGCTGTTTTGAGGAAGATATATGGTGGGTTTAAGGTACCGGCGAAATTTGCGCGGTACTAGAGAGGCTAGCAAGGGTGGAAGGGTCAGAGTGCGTATAATCCAAGGACTCAACATTAGTCATAAAGAACTCACATACTTATTGCAAAAATCTATTAGTTATCGAAACAAAGTACTACGCGCATACTCCTAGGGGTATAGATTGGTAGGAAAAGACCATCGCTCGTTCCCGACCGCCACTCATAAGGAAGATAATCAATAAATAAATCATGCTCCGACTTCATCACATAACGGTTCACCATACGTGCATGCTACGGGAATCACAAACTTCAACACAAGTATTTCTCAAATTCACAACTACTCAACTAGCATGACTCTAATATCACCATCTTCATATCTCAAAACAATTATCAAGTATCAAACTTCTCATAGTATTCAATGCACTCTATATGAAAGTTTTTATTATATCCCTCTTGGATGCCCATCATATTTAGGACTAATTTCATAACCAAAGCAAATTACCATGCTTTTCTAAATACTCTCAAAATAATATAAGTGAAGCATGAGAGTTCATCTATTTCTACAAAATAAATCCACCGCCGTGCTCTAAAAAGATATAAGTGAAGCACTAGAGCAACAACAAACTACTCCGAAAGATATAAGTGAAGCTCAATGAGTAGTCGAATAATTATGAAACTATGTGAAGACTCTCTAACATTTAATAATTTCAGATCTTGGTATTTTATTCAAACAGCAAGCAAAGCAAAAGAAAATAAAATGACGCTCCAAGCAAAACACATATCATGTGGTGAATAAAAATATAGCTCCAAGTAAAGTTACCGATGAATGAAGACGAAAGAGGGGATGCCTTCCGGGGCATCCCCAAGCTTAGGCTTTTGGTTGTCCTTGAATATTACCTTGGGGTGCCTTGGGCATCCCCAAGCTTAGGCTCTTGCCACTCCTTATTCCATAGTCCATCAAATCCTTACCCAAAACTTGAAAACTTCACAACAGAAAACTCGTAAGCTCCATTAGCGAGAGAAAACAAAACACCACTTCAAGGTACTGTAATTAACTCATTCTTTATTTATATTGGTGTTAAACCTACTGTATTCCAACTTCTCTATGGTTTATAAACTCTTTTACTAGCCATAGATTCATCAAAATAAGTAAACAACACATGAAAACAGAATCTGTCAAAAACAGAACAGTCTGTAGTAATCTGGATCAAACGTATACTTATAGAACTCATAAAATTCTCAAATAAATTTCTGGACCTGAGGAATTTATCTATTAATCATCTGCGAAAAGAATTAACTAAATAGCACTCTCCAAATAAAAATGGCAGCAATTCTCGTGAGTGCTAAAGTTTCTGTTTTTTACAGCATGATCGCAAAGACTTTTCCCGAGTCTTCCCAAAGGTTCTACTTGGCACAAACACTAATTAAACATATAAACCACATCTAAACAGAGGCTAGATGAATTATTTATTACTAAACAAGAGCAAAAAGCAAGGAATAAAAATAAAGTTGGGTTGCCTCCCAACAAGCGCTATCGTTTAACGCCCCTAGTTAGGCATGATGATTTCAATGATGCTCACAAAAAGACAAGAATTGAAATATAAAGAGAGCATCATGAAGAATATGACTAGCACATTTAAGTCTAACCCACTTCCTATGATTTTGTGAGCAAACAACTTGTGGGAACAATAATCAACTTGCATAGGAAGGCAAAACAAGCATAACTTCAAAACTAAGCACATAGAGAGGAAACTTGATATTATTGCAATTCCTACAAGCATATATTCCTCCCTCATAATAAATTTCAGTAGTATCATGAATGAATTCAACAATATAACCAGCACCTAAAGCATTCTTTTCATGATCTACAAGCATAGAAATTTTATTACTCTCCACACAAACAAAATTCTTCTCATGAATAATAGTGGGAGCAAACTCAACAAAATAATTATCATGTGAGGCATAATCCAATTGAAAACTAAAATCATGATGACAAGTTTCATGGATATCATTATTCTTTATAGCATACAAGTCATCACAATAATCATCATAGCTAGCAAATTTGTTCTCATAATCAATTGGAACCTCTTTCGGAATAGTGGAATCATTACTAAATAAAGTCATAACCTCTCCAAATCCACTTTCATCAATATAATCATCATAAATAGGAGGCATGCTTTCATCATAATAAATTTGCTCATCAAAACTTGGGGGACAAAAATTATCATCTTCATCAAACATAGCTTCCCCAACCTTGTGGCTTTGCATATCATTAGCAGCATGGATATTCAAGGAATTCATACTAACAACATTGCAATCATGCTCATCATTCAAGTATTTAGTGCCAAACATTCTAATGCATACTTATTCTAGCACTTGAGCACAATTATCGGAATCCTTATTCTCACGAAAGACATTAAAAAGATGAAGCATATGAGGCATCCTTAATTCCATATTTTTTTGTAGTTTTATTTTATAAACTAAACTAGTGATAAAACAAGAAACTAAAAGACTCGATTGCAAGATCTAAAGATATACCTTCAAGCGCTAACCTCCCCGGCAATGGCGCCAGAAAAGAGCTTGATGTCTACTACACAACCTTCTTCTTGTAGACGTTGTTGGGCCTCCAAGTGCAGAGGTTTGTAGGACAGTAGCAAATTTCCCTCAAGTGGATGACCTAAGGTTTATCAATCCGTAGGAGGCGTAGGATGAAGATGGTCTCTCTCAAGCAACCCTGCAACCAAATAACAAAGAGTCTCTTGTGTCCCCAACACACCCAATAGAATGGTAAATTGTATAGGTGCACTAGTTCGGCAAAGAGATGGTGATACAAGTGCTATATGGATAGTAGATAATAGTTTTTGTAATCTGAAAATATAAAAACAGCAAGGTAACAAATGATAAAAGTGAGCGTAAACGGTATTGCAATGATAGTAAACAAGGCCTAGGGTTCATACTTTCACTAGTGCAAGTTCCCTCAACAATAATAACATAATTGGATCACATAACTATCCCTCAACATGCAACAAAGAGTCACTCCAAAGTCACTTATAGCGGAGAACAAACGAATAGATTATGGTAGGGTACGAAACCACCTCAAAGTTATTCTTTCCAATCAATCCGTTGGGCTATTCCTATAAGTGTCACAAACAGCCCTAGAGTTCGTACTAGAATAACACCTTAAGACACAAATCAACCAAAACCCTAATGTCACCTAGATACTCCAATGTCACCTCAATTATCCGTGGGTATGATTATACGATATGCATCACACAATCTCAGATTCATCTATTCAACCAACACATAGAACCTCAAAGAGTGCCCCAAAGTTTCTACCGGAGAATCATGACGAAAACGTGTGCCAACCCCTATGCATAGGTTCATGGGCGGAACCCGCAAGTTGATCACCAAAACATACATCAAGTGAATCACGTGGTATCCCATTGTCACCACAGATACGCACGGCAAGACATACATCAAGTGTTCTCAAATCTTTAAAGATTCAATCTGATAAGATAACTTCAAAGGGAAAACTCAATCCATTACAAGAGAGTAGAGGGGGGAAGAAACATCATAGGATCCAAATATAATAGCAAAGCTCGCGATACATCAAGATCGTATCACCTCAAGAACACGAGAGAGAGAGAGATCAAACACATAGCTACTGGTACATACCCTCAGCCCCGAGGGAGAACTACTCCCTCCTCGTCATGGAGAGCACCGAGATGATGAAGATGGCCACCGGAGAGGGATTGCCCCCTCCGGCAGGGTGCCGGAACGGGTCTAGATTGGCTTTCGGTGGCTACGGAGGCTTCTGGCGGCGGAACTCCCGATCTATTGTGCTCTCGGATGTTTTTAGGGTATATGGAGATATATAGGCGGAAGAAGTATGTCAGGGGAGCCATGAGGGGCCCACGAGGGTGGAGGGTGCGCCCAGGGGGGTGGGCGCGCCCCCCTGCCTCGTGGCCTTCTCGTTGCTTCCCTTACATGGACTCCAAGTCTCCCGGGTTGCTTTCCTTCCAAAAATATGTTCCGTGAAGTTTCAGGTCAATTGGACTCCATTTAATTTTCCTTTTCTACGATACTCTAAAACAAGGAAAAAACAGAAACTGGCACTGGGCTCTAGGTTAATAGGTTAGTCCCAAAAATAATATAAAAGTGTATAATAAAGCCCATAAACATCCAAAGTTGATAATATAATAGCATGGAACAATCAAAAATTATACATACGTTGGAGACGTATCACCTACGAAGACACCTTGGAGTGCGACGTTGTTCCAATGACCGTTTGCCATCTTCTCCTTGGACGCCCATGGCAATTTGATAGAGGAGTCATCCACAACGGCCGAACGAACCACTACATCTTCAAGATGAAGGGCAAGGAGTATGTACTTCGTCCCATGTCTCCAAGCCAAGTTGTCGCCGATAAGCAAGCCACCCATCGTGGAGATCATAGTGAGCGAGCGAGCCACCAAAAAGAGAGTGAGCGCCACAAGCCCAAATCGAACACCTCCACGATGAGTGAAAAGAAGAACTTAGTCCTATTTGCCACCAAAAGTGGGATAAGAGGAGTGTGTGAGAACCCATCTAGTGTCCTACACTACGTCCTCGTGTGCAAGGACAATACCCCACAAACTAACACTTCTCACACTCTTCCTCTAGTGTTGTCTTCTCTTTTGCAGGAATTTCACAACGTTTTCCCCAACGAGCTACCTCCGGGGCTACCTCCACTGCGAGGCATTGAGCACCGCATCGACCTCATCCCCAGAGCACCGCTTCCGAACAAAGCTCCCTACCGTGTCAACCCCGAAGAACCAAAGAAATACAAAGGCAAGTAAAGCATCTCATAGACCATGGACATGTGCGTGAAAGTTAGAGCCCTTGTGCCGTCCCGGTCACTCTTGTGCCAAAACATGACGGTAGCTTTCGCATGTGCTCCGATTGTAGACCTATCAATGCTATCACTGTTCGCTATAGGTATCCCATTCCACGCCTAGATGATATGCTTGATGAACTTAGTGGTGCCACTATATTTTCCAAAATTGATCTTAAGAGTGGTTACTATCAAATCCGCATACAATAGGGTGATGAATGGAAAATCGCTTTCAAAACCAAGTTAGGCTTGTATGAGTGGTTAGTCATGCCTATGGGTCTCTCGGAAGCACCAGGCACTTTTATGCGTCTTATGAATCATGTCTTTCGCCCTTACATTGGTATATTTGTTGTGGTCTACTTTGATGATATCCTTATTTATAGCAAATCTCTTAAAGATCATGTCACCCATGTTCGCACCGTTTTGCAAACTCTTCGAAAAGAGCAACTCTATGCTAATATGGAGAAATACCTTTTTGGCGTTGACAAGCTCGTTTTCTTGGGTTTTGTTGTTTCCTCTATGGGTGTTCATGTTGATGATTCCAAGATCAATGCTATTAAGACTTGGCCACAACCAACCAACTTGCAACAAGTGCGTAGCTTTCTTGGCCTTGCGGGTTTCTATCGTCGTTTTGTGAAGGATTTTAGCACCATTGCTTCGCCTTTGCATGATTTGAGCAAGAAGAATGCACCTTTTGTTTGGGGACCATCCCAAGATACTGCTTTCAATGAGCTTAAGAATTTGCTTACTCATGCTCCCGTGCTTGCTTTACCCAACTTTGACAAACCCTTTTCATTGCAATGCTAGTGGTAATGGCATAGGAGGTGTGTTAACGCAAGAGAAGCGCCCCATAGCTTACTTTAGTGAGAAACTCTTCGGCGCGCAACTCAATTACCCCATCTATGACAAAGAGCTATATGCTTTAGTCCGCGTTTTGCATGAATGGGAACACTATCTTCGCCCACATGAGTTTATCATTCATACCGATCATGAAACGCTCAAGTATCTTAAGGGCCAAACCAAGTTGAACAAGCATCATGCTAAATGGAGTGAATTTATTGAGTCTTTTCCTTATATCATCAAGTACATTAACGGTAAGGAAAACATTGTAGCGGATGCGCTTTCTCGCATATGCATGCTTGTCACTCAACTTGAATTGGATGTCATTGGTTTTGATCATATCAAAGACTTGTATGAGCATGATCCTACTTTTGCTACTCCTTATGCAAAGTGTCTGACGCACACATCTTGGGAACGCTATTACATCAAAGATGGATATCTTATGGGAGCTAACAAACTTTGCATCCCCGAGTCTTCTCTTCGTTTGTTGCTTTTGCAGGAATCTCATGGAGGAGGCTTAATGGGACACTTTGGACGAGACAAGACGTTCGCCACGCTCTCGAAGAACTACTTTTGGCCAAAGATGTTTCGCGACGTCAATCGCTTCACCAACCGTTGCTCTACATGTCGCAAAGCTAAGTCCAAAGCTCAATCTCATGGCCTTTATATGCCTCTACCAATTCCATATCAACCATGGGAAGACATTAGCATGGACTTTGTACTTGGTTTGCCTAGGACTAGAAATGGGAAGGATTCGGTATTTGTCGTTGTGGACCGTTTCTCAAAAATGGCACATTTTATTCCTTGCAACAAGATAGACGATGCTTCACATGTTGCTAATCTCTTTTGTAGGGAAATATGGCGTCTACATGGAGTGCCAAAGACTATCGTCTCGGACCGCGACGTCAAGTTCCTTATCTACTTTTGGAAGACCATATGCACCAAGCTAGGAATCAAGCTGCTCTTCTCTACGGCATATCATCCACAAACCGACGGCCAAACGGAAGTTACCAACCGCACACTCTCCGCTCTAGTTCGGGTACTCATTAAGAAGAACATCAAGGAGTAGGAGGAGTGTCTACCTATCGCCGAGTTCGCCTACAACCGAGTAAGACACTCAACAACCAGCAAGTCCCCCTTCGAGGTCGTCTAGGGTTTCAACCCTTTGTCCCCTTTGGACATTCTCCCTCTACCACTCCAAGAGCGCATCAATTTGGACGCAAGTGCCCGCGCGACACATCTCAAGAAGGTGCATAAAGATACAAGGAACACCATCGAGCGCCAAGTTCAACGCCTTGCGTCCAAGCTCAACTTCAACAAGCACCCTATGGTCTTCAACATTGGTGATCTCGTGTGGCTACACCTTCGCAAGGACCATTTTCCCCAAGAACGCAAGTCCAAGCTTCGACCACGAGTGGATGGACCCTTCAAGGTGCTCGCACGATACAACGACAACACTTACAAGATCGACATCCCGCGGGACAAGTACAACGTGAGCGACATCTTCAACGTCAAAGATCTCTCTCCCTTCCATGATGATGAAGAATTTGATTCGAGGATGGATCTTCCCCAAGGGAGGGGAGATGATGCGGAGCATCCCAAGGCCATCCCCATGGACCCAACTACATCTCCTACGACACCTCTTGGACCCATGACACGAGCACGTGCAAGAGCTCTTGAAACCGAGGTGACATCTCTCCTCTCACAATTCCACTTTGATGCACATGAGACATGGCTACTATCTCATACGGACACTTTGTGCATGCTCAGGTATCATGGAGAAGCTAAGGAGCAAGGAGAAGAGGAAGAGGAAGGTGGACGTGACGACGGAGAAGAAGAAGAAGTGATAAAGAAGAAGCTACATGCTCTGGACGACCGGCCAGGACCGGACGTCCGACGATCTCCAGGCTCCGGACGTCCGACCCAGACCGGACGTCCGACGCCACCGCACCCGAGCCAAATCTACGGATTTCCGGAACCCAGCGGACGACCGATGCCCGGACGTCCAACCCCGACTGGATGTCCGACAGAAGACCACCCGAGCCGAATCTACGGACGTCCGGACCCTCACGAGCCTCCGGACGACCGGTGACCCCGGACGTCCGACGCCTGTGCACCGTTTCGAGTTGGGCCGCAGCCCATGTACCCCTTCGCCCCCTCTTTTGCACTAGGACTATATATACTCCACCTTGTCCAACTTTCTAGGGTTAGCATTGGTTTAGCTCATTTGAGAGATAGAGCATTGCTCATCCACATCGGATCTACTCCTCGAGAGAGACCGCGGCCTCTTCGGAGAAGATCCCTTTGGATTCAAGATCTCCTTGTGGAGAAGACATCAAGACTCCCTCTTGGGCGGCCCCCTCAAGACCTCCTCACGGAGAAGATCGTGCTACTTGTATCGTCCTTAGTTGATTGTGGATCGTGTGAACTCTTATGTATCCGAGGATCTAGCAGATGTGTGACTTATTCTTGTTAGTTTGAGTGTCCCTCTCGTTTTTCCCCTCGTGTTTCACTCGTTTTTTCCCCTTGTGCTTCGTGTTTTCGCGGGATCCGCTCCTTTCGTGAAAGATCGGCCCCTAAGGTTCCTACCCCACATCAGATTGTACCAAATTCAGATGAATCCTGTAGAAACACAATAAATACAAGTTGGTTTGGAATTTTCACCGGTTTTGAGAAATCCAGTTAACTGACTGGGATATTTTGCCATCACTTGGACTCGGTTTCTTCAAGAAAGGGCCATACGAGATACAACCGGCACTTCAATTAATTAGTTCTTAATTGTTATTTATCATCTGATTCAGGTTTTCCATAGGCATGCCACTCGTAGATCACATATGAACACAAACTATTTAAAAAAAAACATATGAACACAAACTTCTTGAGAATGAGAAACCTAAGGAAAAACATGGTAATTTTTTAGGGTGCAGAAATCTTACCTACTTTTTTGACAGTTGATCGAACTGAAGAAGTTACCGGTGACCAGTTTGATGATAAAGAATCTCAGTGCCTTTTTTTTCTTAAACATGCCTGCCAAATTAATGGCCAAACCTGCACGCATGCCTGCCAGGCCGGATGCATGGCAGAATCAGCAAGGCAGCGCACCCCATAGCTAGTCTTTTCAGTGCCGGTTGATCAATCACCAGAAAACACAACCATGCATCAATGCAAGCTGCAACTTTCGCTCGCGTGATCCGGTTAATTGCTACTCCCTCCATCCCACAATATAAAAGTGTTTTAACAGTACACTAGTGTCAAAACGCTCTTGTATTATGAGACGGAGGGAGTAGATGTGATTTTCTCTTGAAGTCGTGAGGAAGCGTCGCAAGAAGATCGAATCCCAGTGCTAAACTGCTAATTAAGCATAGTCTCCATATATATTCACTCTCCGGTCTTGAACAAACTTACATGCATAATTACATATACGTACTGCACACACTAGTAGTATAAGTACTGATCAACTACTAACATCAACACAACCACACATTAGGAGCTCACCCTCAGGTTTACGCCGCGCCCGCGCGCAGCCTAAACAAGGGAATTAAGCGAAAGAACAGCACAAATAACCAACCCGCCATGGAACCATCTTGCTCTTCATCTCCGCCGTGGATCGTGGTCGATCAGGCGGCGGCTGAGGAGGGGGCCGGCGTCATGGGCACGACCTCGGACTGGTAGCGGTGGAAGTTGGCGATGTAGACGCCGGCCTTGTCGTCCACGTCCCGCTCGCCCACGTAGTAGATGCCGTCCTGGTCGCTCGGCCTCACCCGCTGCGGCCGCCGGCACCCGGCCTCCTCGTACGCCCCGGACGAAGAGAAGCAGCCGCCCATTGTCTTCCTCTTCTTGGGTTCTTAGCTTCTTCTCTCGTAGAGTAGCTTCGGTGATGTATGTTGGGCTCTCGATCGGCGCTGTGGAGTTGGTATACTGTTAGCCTGGGAGGAATTCGATGCTTCGAGTGGCAGGCGAGGGGCTCGCCATTTATAGCGGGGGCGGTCGGTCGGGCTGGCGAGGAAGGCGCCATGAAGCGAGCCGAGCGTCGCTGTGCGGTCCGTCCGAGCGGCCGGGCCGGAATCCGCACGATATATTCGCTGCAAGTTGCAGCACGGCTCCGACGGCCAGGATCGGTCTCGAGGAAACGTGCGATCACGAATCACATTAACGCCCGCGCCTCACCCCACCGCACGAGTTACTGGAAGATTCTTGGGGAGTTGTTTACTGGTCGATCGATCTGGCTGCGGTGAACCATTCTTTTTCCTCCAGAAAGGATCTGCACTGTTTGCCACCTTGTCTGCAATGCCGTGGAAACGAACTGTGGTGCGCCCTACTCATGCAGCTGGGCGTAGTAATCAGGGTCTTTCTACACTGTAGCACGCATTGGCACCAAGAGTACTCAACTCAAGTTCCAGAAGTTTCTCTAATTTATTGTAAAGAAAAGAAAAGAATGTTTCTTTAATTAAGATAAGGAAAAGAAAGATCCGGGCGAAGAATGTCTCTGAAGGCCGAGAATGACGAACGGTGCTGAATTCGCAAATTTATTGCGACTCATAGCAGGATTTCCTGGGGTTTTTTCGTCGTTTTTTTCTGAATCAAATTTGGATTTAAAATCGTGCGACGAAACACCGTGTGGATGTCGTCAGTTGTTTACTGTTGTTTAGGGGTTTTGGGGCGCACCTCCAGTAGCCCGGATGCACAAGGTAGACGGTCGCGAAAGCAGATAGGCTGGCATCTCTTTTACCTCTAGCTCTAGCTTAGCCAATCGCAACAACTCTTCCCTTCTTTGACTGGCCAATCGGGGAGGGGTCCTTCTTTTTTTTTTTATGTAGGGGAGGGGTCCTTCTGATCTTTTGAACTGCAAAGAAGACGGTTAGTTATTATTAATCTACACCTCAGATGTGTTACGCATGCTGCACCGTAAAACCCATATTTCCACAAGGGAATCCTCAATATTCTACCACAGACGACCTGAAATGACATGAGTAAATAACTGCTAATCATATATAGGAGCCAAAATCCCAGTTGAGCCGTGACTTTGTGCACCATCACAGTTGAACATTATTTCTCAAAGTAAATTCACACGCGGACGCGGGGGGGGGGGGGGGGGGGGTGTTGAGGGCTGTTCAGAATAAGGAAGCTTAAATCCTCAAAAAAAAAGATAAGGAAGCTTACGGCGACGATAAGCGCGCATCTTACGAGTCACTAATAGGTTTAGTCACCTCAGGGCCATTTTATAATCAGGCCTGGCGGAGATTTGGTCTACCGCTTTGCCTCAGCGCCAATGGCACAGCTTCCTGTTGAGAAGAACCTCGATCAAGGGGAGCAAGCCTTGATTAGCACGCGATCCACCCGTCAAAATTCCACAAAAGAAACATATACCGTGTTCAGATAAAGAAGGCGCGGCATTCACATTGCTCCAACTATCTACCATATATGTTCGGTGCCTAACAAGTAGGCAGCCACAAGTTTCACCAGATTATTCCCACTCCCTTCACCTGCACACATGCATCTGTGTGCATGCACATAACATTGTGGTCAAAGAGGAAATTGATTATGCCATGAGAATGATTCCAGTCATAGAAAGTGATCACCTGTACACTGCACAGTGCAAGCCGTGCTGCCTACAACCCCCAGTAATCTCTCCTACTGCCGTCCCCGGCCCACAGCTGGCTTTGCCTAGTTCAGGCGAGCGAGCAGGCAAGGCTGCAAAATGCAAGAAACCTTCACTTTCAGCCCGGTTGCTTCATTGCTTAATCTAGGTGTAATGCGCGCTTGCTGTAATCATAGCGTCGAATCGATCGTAACAGCGAATTTTAGGCGGAATCCCAATGATGTGCAAAGATCTCCACAGTTGTTAGGCGAGAGCTAAGCGCTTAGATTAGACATGTAGATATGATCCACCTGGCCCTGATATCTGTTAGATTAATCGGATACCCCGTGCAGTAAAGCTGTGCCATCTACGCCTTTCTGTCGAGTTGGCATTGGAAGGGGCCGGTAGCTAGGGATGAGTCCTGACATGGCAAGCAAGTTCATGGCTTCAAAAGAAAGATAGCAACCATATGGAAAAAGAGAGCATATTGATATATTTGTCTTTCTTTAGAAGCCGTGTTTCCGTTAGTATTTTAACCCTTCGGATCATTTGCCACTTCCTTTCCTTTTGGTGTGTGTTGCCAGACAGATGGAGAATAACAGAATCTTACAAATGGTAGTAACTACTTAGAGAACCTAGAAAGCAAGAGATATATCTACTTAGAGGACATGGAAGGCCAGAAATATCTCCGTTTCGATGTGTGCGTGGTGCGGATGTGCAATTTGACAGGTAAAGCATTTTTCTTTAAGTTGGTCCATAAAAGTAAGTTTAATTTAATCGGCTGCCGGGTTTAGTACATTTTAATCGGCTGCCGAGTAAAATTTTAATAAACTGCCAGTTTTAGTAAATTTTAATCTACTTCACAGTGGAGTTTAGCTATATAGGCAACATCTAATATATAGGCAGGCAGAATGGATTGTGATTGGCATCACCACAAATGTAGAAAAGTACAAGTCATTTCCAAACAGCTATAACATCAAGTGGGACTAGTTTAATGGGTCGGCTTTTCTCAAAGCTATCGCGCCACTAGACATACTAATGAGCAATTTGAAGCAAGTTGAATACTTGAATAAACTCCTACTCTAAGATTCGCTCAAGAAAAGAACAAAACAACCATCTAAAAAAAAGGAACAAAACAAAAGAACTGCTGTAAGATTATACCTTATCGACCATATATGTTGCGAGAAGATTGCCTTTATGAACAATTGAGCAAAGCACCCCTAGGAGAAAGAATGGGAGAAAAGGGAGTTAGGCTGTGAATGAGCCTTTTTCATCCTCCAATTATCTCAAGAGCTTTCGCTTCTACCTTCCCTAGGAAAAGCTTCACTTCTTTTCACCTCCATCCCTTCTGATCATGACCTCCGGTTTGTACCAGGTTCAAACTTGAGACAGTATAGGGCCTAATATATTCCCCTGTGTGTAGGGTTGGAACCATTTCAGTCTCTTCTCTGCTGCTTTCTGTAAAAGGTTCCATGAATTTATTCTGCTCGAGCCCGGTTAGAGGCCTGGAGCCATCGAAGCAGTGGTAGTGCGGTGCCAAGAACATCGGCTGGAATTTGATGACTTGGTCCGGAGATTTTGTTTGTTTTTCCTCTGTGAAATCCATGACCACCGAAATGCGGGTTCCGCAAGCTCACTGCGATGGATTTTCCCCTGGTACACTGCACTAAGCAACTTGTGATGACTACTCATGGTATGTTGTTGACAATGGGGATATAAATGCTCCGTTGAATCTATCGCTCTGCCGCAACTTGTGAGGGAATTGGATGGCTGCTGTGAGCGTTCAAGTTCAACGGTCTGTTCTTCAGTTACGAAAGCTGGATGCACAGAGCAGACCAAAATGTACACCTTTGCATGAAGATAATCCGACTCGGATGCTCCACCATCCTACAGCACACTGAGCTTTTCTGCATGTGGGCATGGCTTTTTTTTCGAAGATGTTCCGAGTTTCAGATAAACCTGGACGATCGCTGCATGTTTAACAAGCAAAGAAACTACTGGTATGAAATTCGACAGACTTGTGGTGATGATTGCTAACAGAAAGCTCTAACCTGTCACCAACTGGCCAAACAAACATCCAGGATGGCTAGGCAGTTACTGGATGAGGATGGTTATAAAGCTATATGCACAGAACATGAAGCTAACAAAATGTCTGCCTTTGCAGGCAACTAGTCTAATACCAAAGCTTCTAAAACCACATTGAACTCTGCTGTTTCTAAGCATGGCTTCTACACATTTTCATCTCAGTTTCAAATAAACATGGAGGATCGTGCTAAAGCATATTTCACAGCTCAACTTTATTGATATGAAGGGGTTGTTTGGATTGTGACTACCTTTGCCATATATTGCCACATAATTTTTTGCCACACTTATCTTAGTTGAGTTGCTCAAATTATTAGCCACACTTTGGCTTGCCTAAGGGAATCTTGCCACACTTTTTGTGTCTACGACATGTGGGGTTCACTGCTCATAAAAAAAATCCTTGCCTTCGGTGTGGCTAGAACCAAACACCTACCTAACTTGGTCAAACTTGTCTAAGGTTAAGTGTGGCAAAGTGTGGATGGGAACCAAACAGCCCTGAAATTCATATGATTGCTAGACAACAGAAAGCCGTCATCAACTCGAACAACCAAGATGGTTACTGGATACGGTAAATATTTTAGAATAGGGTGTGTCTAGGGCACATCTAGATGTGCTCTAATTATTGCACATCTAAGTGAGTGAATCAAGCATAAAAGAAAAAGAAAAAAGAGAAAGAAAATATTCACACGAATCTTAATATAAGATCAATGACATATGAGTTAGATGTGCAATACTTATGGCACATCTAGATGTGCTTTAGCAAAACTGTTTAGAATAAGGACTAGCAGGTGCACAGATCATACCATACATGCAACTCAACTGGCAGTCAATGAATATCACCTGGTAACTAAAGTGCAAAATAAACAGTATACAACTAGCTGAAATTTACAGTATTGTTACTTCTTGCCTAACCTCAAGACATCACCATCTCATAGAAAATGCTTTAAAACCATCACAACACAAATTTATGGAAATCATCGCCATCTCAGAAACAAATATGCTTGCACATATAATCTCTTACAGATTGCAAGAAAGATTTGTATCAGACCGATAAAACAGCAGTTTGGTACCGTGGTAGCTGCAGAAACTAAATTTGACTCTGGTAAACAAGGAAGCAGCGCCATGTCTCTCGCCAACTAGATCACAACAAAGTACGGTTATCACCAATTTATCTGCGTCCATGTGGAGCTTGATAAGCACCACCGATGTTAGGTGCTGCTTGCGCGGATCCATAGCCCTGAGGCTGTGCAGACAACCCGTACGGTGACCCCCCCTGGGTTGGGGCAAAATGTGATGATGCCTGTGCTAGTCCATAGGATGGTGGCATCTGTTTGTGTGCATAAGATGGAGCCTGTGTTTGTCCATATGATGGTAGTCCCTGAGCTGTTGTTGCGCCATATGATGAAGATGGGACTGGCCCAGAAGCATATGATGGTGGCACCTGTGCAGATCCATAGGTGGGTGCACCTGGTGCCCGTGCATGCGAAGGTGGTGTGACCTGACTTGATCCATAGTAACCAGCACTACTCCCATGAGCAGTTGGAGCCGCTGCCTGAGCTCCAAGTGCAGGCATTCTAGAAGTATCATATCCAGCAACTTTCAGAGAGTCGTAACCAGTAGCACCCCTTGATGCATCATGGACTCTAGCAAGACGAGAAGTCTCATATGAATTCCCTCTTGATGGATCATATCCAGAACGAGGAGCAGTTCCAGCTGGGCTTCCGCTTAAAGGGTCTGGCATACCAGGGGGCGTCCTAGCCTGGATCCACAAAACAATTCTGTTGTTAATATAGAAAAATTACTCCAACGGTTAGTTAGAACATCTGAAAACACAATTTATATTATTGTCGCAATGGAAAAAAATAAAAATAAAAAAGCTTTCTGGTCCACCTTTTGCACAGCAAAATAAGCAATCCATTAACTCCAGGCAAGAAAGGAAAGGCAATCATGGGCAAACAACAGTAGCCAGACAGCTAGTCCAGCTTTTATTTATGTTAATCTGTATTTCCAATGACACTCTGCTTTGAATGGCCATGGGAAGCCAGATCCCTGATTCAACATTACATGTGTTATAGTTGGTGGCTGGGTGTGTGTCGAATTAAACCGAATAGTTCATAGAATCCAGTATCATATTTCAAGTCTACAATTATCAAATTAAATAAAACCAGCTACGCAAGAACAAGAGATCCTGAGTGCGCAAATATGCAATGTAATTGTTAATTGTTATTTTTAATTATCCAACAATATTTAGCTGTTTCAAAACAATTTTTATATGTGGAATTTGTATTATAAAGCATTTTAATATGAGTAAGACTGTAGTAAAAGAAATTAACGGTAAATATGCAATTTAGGGGACCATGCTAAGTCAAGCCATGCCTTTTCAAATCAACAAAGCACAAAATCTAAGAATTCCTGACAAACAATCTGGAAAACCAGCAATTGTGCGAATAAATATAATGCCTTTTAAAGTTGCAAAAGGGGAAATAAACGGTTGGAATATTGGAAGTTATGATTAGCATAAGGTGAAATTGGATCTAGTGGGACAAAGCCTTGTGTTCTTTAATTTAGTGGGTATTGTTGGCCTACCAAGTGTGACTTAAGCATAGTTAAAAAAAAGCGCTCCTAGACGCTCGACTAGGCGTACTTAACCGCTGGGCATCCGCAACTCGGCATAACACCTCACTTTGGCCTTAGGCGCTAAAAAAGCGGCCGGCGTGGTCCTCCAGGGAGAAATCAGTATTCTCAGGCGAGGAATCAATCTCTCTGGCGAGGATTTGACCTCCCTAGCGAGGAATCCTCCTCCCTGACAAGGATTCAACCACTCCTAAGTTAAATCGACTGATTCTGGTGAGGGATCAAGCCTCTCCGGATGGTTCCCATCGGTACAGCAAGGATGAGAGGAAGAGGCAGCATCGGTGCAGCAAAGGGAGAGAGGAAGAGGGAGAGGAGGTGCGAGGAGGATACCTAGACTTTCTGTCTGACTCTGCACGTACGGGAGCTAGTAGAAGAATAGGAAGATGGGCCGGTGGTTTAATGGGCTAGGACAGCCCATCTAGCATTTCTTCACAATATAGTCATTCTTTCATGCTAAAGTACTAAACGCCTAGGGAGCGCATAAGCTAGCTGGGCGCAAGTATGTCCCAAAACGCATAATTAACGCCCAGCGCCCTTTTGAATTTTGGACTTAAGTACTCAAGCCAGATGCATGCATAAACATAAACAGTGTTTAATTATCTCTCTCTCTCTCTCTAAGATATGCTCTCAACGTATTATAAGTGACATTTTGAGTCGGCACAATAATTAAGGAGGTTTAAGGTTAAAGAAACCAAGGGGGTGAAAGAGAAAATGGTAAAGATATCCCACTTTAATCATGCACAGAAAATACTGGAAATAGTTTGTGGAGTGTCCCCTGTAAGTAGAGGACAAAGGAGATGTGATAAATGTGGGCAAACAAGCAAAAACGTCAACAAATTAACATGCACATGTTATATCATGCAATAAGATAATTAATGTGTTATAAGTGTGTGTCACTACATTCAAGTTCAACCCTAACCGAGCCATGCTCGAGCTCGGCATGATAAGTGTAGTCTCATGCTCGGATCACCTGGGCTTAAACAGTTAAACCCACAATCATCCAGATGATACACACTTCAGAAAATAATAAATGTCTCAACTTGTGAGGTATCCATTTGGCAGGAAATAAAGGTGCTCACCTGTGCAACCCCATAGCCACCATCATAAGCAGAATGGTGGCTAGATGTACCACCATCCTTCTGAGCAAAATTAGGATTGTACAAAGTACCTACACATAAAAAAGACTCATGTTAACCAAAAATATGACTGCAACTGCAAAGGTAAAAAAAATTAAAAAATCATAGCAACCAAAGACATAACTGCGGCTGCAAAGGTAGGTTTCTACGTACATATATCTACAGAGGAATAAAATGAATGAGATATAATGACGTACCACTTCTGTCAATATTAGTTGTGTTTGTCAACTCAGCACGAAGCTTCTCTAACTCTGTAACCATGGAGTCATAATTTTTCTTCATTCCCTGCAGCGACTCGGAGTGGTCCATCTTCAGTTTCCTTTCATACTCATATGCGACCCTAAATTTTAAATAGCATGATCAAAGTTGAGGTTTTATTCACATATTGGTTAGAAGTAATGCTGGAGAACAAGTACAGCAAACGTTGACACACCTGAGGTGCTGATATTCCTGTCTAGCAGCATCAAGATCAGCCTTGAGTACTGGCAGCTGCTGTGCCTCGCCAAAGTTCCTCTGCAGGTCTTTGTTCAGCTTCTGCGCATCCGCCAACAAATGCTGCCTTGCCGACGCCAGGTTCTGCGCCTCGGTGTGCGCCTGCTGCAGGTCCGCCTTGACAGACTCGTACGACTTCAGATCGGCCTCCATCTTGGCAGCCTTATCAAGGAGCCCCCTCATCTCCTGCTCCTCGGCGACCTTCGCAGCCTCCCCCTGCGCTTGTATCCTCTGCAGCTCCTGCTGCGCGGCAGCGAGCTCTTTCCTCAGAGATGCATGGCTCGCGGCGAGCCGTTCGTTCTCCAGCGCCAGCTTCTGTATCTCTCCACACTGCGCCGCGAGCTTCTGCTCCAGGATCTCAGGCGGCGGCAACATATCGTAGGGGTATGGCCCCGGTCCTGGCTGTTGGTGCATGCCCGGGCCGTACGGATCACGGTGCATCATGCCATGCGGCGGACCAGAGCCGGGACCTGGGAGCGGCCGGTGGTGGTAAGGAGGAGGCATGCGCCCCTTGCTCCCCATGGCGAATCAACGACACAACGACCGCCGCTCCGCGGATTAGCGATTAGCACGTACGCGCGAGCTCTCGATTCAGCCAACGACAGTAAACCCTAGAATGACCAGCACACGGAGCGGATCGATTAGGCGCAAATGAAGCAGCGGAATTCAGGCGGCAGGGCGCGGAAGAGGGAGAGGGGGAGCACCTCGCGGTGGTCGGCGGGGGCGGGGGCGGGGGCGGAGGCGCGTCGAGAGGAGGCCGGTCTGGTGTTCCTTCACCTCCTTGTTTCCTAGGGATTGGATGGATTGGTTCGTCGTCTTCGTTGCCAGGGGCGGTCGGTGACGGTGGAGGGCTTTGAGGTTGGAGCAAGGGGGTAATTTTGCGCGGTGGCCCCTCACCCTAGTGTTTCTCACTCTCGTTTCGAGAAATAAGAGGAAGTATGGCAGGTTATCAAGGAAATGCCCCTGGACCGGGCGCCGGGGCCGGATGGCTATATTGGTGTTTTCTTCTATAAAGCTTGGCAGATAATAAAGTATGACGTCATGGCGGTTATGATGAAGTTATTCGTGGGAGACACTCGGGGTTTTGCTAAATTGAACAAGGCTAATATAATACTCATTCCAAAGAGAGCGGAGGTAGAAGAAATTGAAGACTTCAGGCCCATCAACCTAATTCACAGCATTCCTAAGCTATTTGCCAAGGTTCTGGCCAATCGGCTTCACTTGCAAATACACGAGCTTGTCGAGATGAATCAATCGACCTTCATAAAAGGGCGTCAGCTCTACGACAACTTCCTTTTGGTGCGCCAAGTAGCAAGGAAAATTCATGCGAGAAGAACACCAGGTGTCTTCGTCAAGTTAGACATATCCAAATCTTTCGATTCTCTTTCTTGGCCTTTCCTCTTTGAGGTGTTGAGAGCAAAAGGATTCGCCCAAAGGTGGTTAGATTGGATGGCAGTGCTATTACAAACGGCCAGCACTAAGGTGGTTGTCAACGGGTTGCCAGGGAGGAAGATCATACATGCTTGCGGCCTGAGACAAGGGATCCAATTTTGCCTTGCTTTTCGTGATAGCCATGGAGGCCCTATCTGCCCTTGTGCATAAGGCCACGGAGATGGGAGTGCTTTCGGCCTTTGCTGGGATCACGACAACACAAAGGTTGTCTATTTATGCCAACGACGTTGCCATGTTCACCAGGCCCACAGAGTATGACCTGGCTGTTGTTACTGAGATTCTCAAGGCATTTGGCAAAGCATGAGGTCTTAAAGTGAACTACCAGAAATCAACGGCTGTGCTCATAAGAGGGAGTGAGGAGGACAGGGCCAAAGTTGTCGGATTGCCGCAATGCGACATCTCAGAGTTTTCCTGTAGATACCTGGGATTGCAACTGGCAATCAAGAGCCTGACAAAAGCGGAATGGCAACCAATGCTGGATAAAGTAAGACACTTCATGCCAGCGTGGCAAAGAGGGCTTATTCAAAGGCCGAGCCGGCTTATTCTGGTGTAGTCGGTAGTGGCGGCACGTCCCGTTCATCATCTTATGATGACGGAGGCGCCGGAGTGGGTGCTTGAGGATATGAATAAATGGATGAGGTCGTTCTTCTGGGCGGGCAAAGACAAGTGCAACGATGGGCAATGCCTAGTGGCTTGGAATAAAATCTGTCAGCCCAAAGCTTGCGGTGGATTAGGCATAAAAAACCTAAAATGGCAAGCGATGGCGCTTCGTGTCCGGTGGGAATGGCTTAAGAGGACGGACGCACAAAGACCATGGCAGGGGCTACATTTGACACCGGACGAGGGGGCGACAGAGGTGTTCGATGCGTTGGTTAGTATAAAGGTGGGTTCGGGCGACAAGGTGCTCTTCTGGAAGGATAAGTGGATCCATGGAGTGGCGGCTGCGGAGATTGCACCATTGATCGTAGCCACGGTCCCGACAAGGACAGCAAAGAGACGTAGGTGCGCCAAGCCTTAGATGATGGCAGTTGGGTTCATGACTTCGAGCAAAACACCTCCTTCACCGCCCTAATGCAGTCCATGTTGGGGAACATAGTAATTTTAAAAAAATTCTACGCACACGCAAGATCATGGTGATGCATAGCAACGAGAGGGGAGAGTGTTGTCTATATACCCTCATAGACCGACAGCGGAAGAGTTAGCACAACGCGGTTGATGTAGTCGTATGTCTTCACGGCCCGACCGATCAAGCACCGATACTACGGCACCTCCGAGTTTTAGCACACGTTCAGCTCGATGACGATCCCCGGACTCCGATCCAGCAAAGTGTCGGGGAAGAGTTCCGTCAGCACGACGGCGTGGTGACGATCTTGATGTTCTACCGTCGCAGGGCTTCGCCTAAGCACCGCTACAATATTATCGAGGATTATGGTGGAAGGGGGCACCGCACACGGCTAAGAAAACGATCACGTGGATCAACTTGTGTGTCTATGGGGTGCCCCCTGCCCCCGTATATAAAGGAGTGGAGGAGGGGAGGGCCGGCCATCTCTATGGCGCGCCCTAGGGGAGTCCTACTCCCATCGGGAGTAGGATTCCCCCTTTCCTAGTCCAACTAGGAGTCCTTCCATGTAGTAGGAGTAGGAGACAAGGAAGGGGAAGAGGGAAGAGAAGGAAGGAGGGGGCGCAGCCCCTCCCCCTAGTCCAATTCGGACTAGGCCTTGGGGGGGCGGCCTGCCTCTCCCTCTCCCCTAAAGCCCAATAAGGCCCATATACTTCTTCTCCCGTATTCCCGTAACTCCCCGGTACTCCGAAAAATACCCAAACCACTCGGAACCTTTCCGATGTCCGAATATAGTCGTCCAATATATTGATCTTTACGTCTCGACCATTTCAAGACTCCTCATTATGTCCCCGATCTCATCCGGGACTCCGAACTCCTTCGGTACATCAAAACTCATAAACTCATAATATAATTGTCATCGAAACCTTAAGCGTGCGGACCCTACGGGTTCGAGAACAATGTAGACATGACCGAGACACGTCTCCGGTCAATAACCAATAGCGGAACCTGGATGCTCATATTGGCTCCCACATATTCTATGAAGATCTTTATCGGTCAGACCGCATAACAACATACGTTGTTCCCTTTGTCATCGGTATGTTACTTGCCCGAGATTCGATCGTCGGTATCTCAATACCTAGTTCAATCTCGTTACCGGCAAGTCTCTTTACTCGTTTCGTAATACATCATCTCGCAACTAACTCATTAGTTGCAATGCTTGCAAGGCTTATGTGATGTGCATTACCGAGAGGGCCCAGAGATACCTCTCCGACAATCGGAGTGACAAATCCTAATCTCGAAATACGCCAACCCAACATGTACCTTTGGAGACACCTGTAGAGCTCCTTTATAATCATCCAGTTACGTTGTGACGTTTGGTAGCACACAAAGTGTTCCTCCGGTAAACGGGAGTTGCGTAATCTCATAGTCATAGGAACATGTATAAGTCATGAAGAAAGCAATAGCAACATACTAAACGATCGAGTGCTAAGCTAACGGAATGGGTCAAGTCAATCACATCATTCTCCTAATGATGTGATCCCATTAATCAAATAACAACTCTTTGTCTATGGTTAGGAAACATAACTATCTTTGATTAACGAGCTAGTCAAGTAGAGGCATACTAGTGACACTTTGTTTGTCTATGTATTCACACATGTATTATGTTTCCGGTTAATAAAATTCTAGCATGAATAATAAACATTTATCATGAAATAAGGAAATAAATAATAACTTTATTATTGCCTCTAGGGCATATTTCCTTCAGTCTCCCACTTGCACTAGAGTCAATAATCTAGTTCACATCGCCATGTGATCTAACATCAATAGTTCACATCTTTATGTGGTTAACACCCATAGTTCACATCGATATGTGACCAACACCCAAAGGGTTTACTAGAGTCAGTAATCTAGTTCACATTGCTATGTGATTAACACCCAAAGAGTACTAAGGTGTGATCATGTTTTGCCTGTGAGAGAAGTTTAGTCAACGGGTCTGCCATATTCAGATCCATAAGTATTTTGCAATTTTCTATGTCTACAATGCTCTGCACGGAGCTACTTTAGCTAATTGCTCCCACTTTCAATATGTATCCAGATGAAGACTAAGAGTCATCCAGATTAGTGCCAAAACTTGTATCGACGTAACCCTTTTACGACGAACCTTTTGTCACCTCCATAATCGAGAAACATATCCTTATTCCACTAAGGATAACTTTGACCGCTATCCAGTGATCTACTTCTAGATCACTATTGTACTCCCTTGACAAAATTAGTGTAGGGTATACAATAGGTCTGGTACACAGCATGGCATACTTTATAGAACCTATAGCCAAGGCATAGGGAATGACTTTCATTCTCATTCTATTTTCTGCCGTGGTCGGGCTTTGAGTCTTACTCAATTTCACACCTTGTAACACAGGCAAGAATTCTTTCTTTGACTGTTCCATTTTGAACTACTTCAAAATCTTGTCAAGGTATGTACTCATTGAAAAAAAAACTTATCAAGCGTCTTGATCTATCTCTATAGATCTTGATGCTCAATATGTAAGTAGCTTCACCGAGGTTTTCTTTGAAAAAATCCTTTCAAACACTCCTTTATGCCTTGCAGAATAATTCTACATTATTTCCGATCAACAATATGTCATACACATACACTTATCAGAAATGCTGTAGTGCTCCCACTCACTTTCTTGTAAATACAGGCTTCACCGCAAGTCTGTATAAAACTATATGCTTTGATCAACTTATCAAAGCGTATATTCCAACTCCGAGATGCTTGCACCAGTCCATAGATGGATCGCTGGAGCTTGCATATTTTGTTAGCACCTTTAGGATTGACAAAACCTTCTGGTTGCATCATATACAACTCTTCTTTAAATCCATTAAGGAATGTAGTTTTGTTTATCCATTTGCCAGATTTCATAAAAATGTGGCAATTGCTAACATGATTTGGACAGACTTAAGCATCGCTACGAGTGAGAAAATTTCATCGTAGTCAACACCTTGAACTTTGTCAAAAACCTTTTTCGACAAGTCTAGCTTTGTAGATAGTAACACTACTATCAGCGTTCGTCTTCCTCTTGAAGATCCATTTATTTTCTATGGCTTGCCGATCATCGGGCGAATCCATCAAAGTCCATACTTTGTTCTCATACATGGATCATATCTCAGATTTCATGGCCTCAAACCATTTCGCGGAATCTGGGCTCATCATCGCTTCCTCATAGTTCGCAAGTTTGTCATGGTCTAGTAACATGACTTCCAGAACAGGATTACCGTACCACTCTGGTGCGGATCTCACTCTGGTTTACCTACGAGATTCGGTAGTAACTTGATCTGAAGTTACATGATAATCATCATTAGCTTCCTCACTAATTGGTGTAGTAGTCACAAGAACAGATTTCTGTGATGAACTACTTTCCAATAAGGGAGAAGGTACAATTACCTTATCAAGTTTTCTACTTTCCTCCCACTCACTTCTTTCGAGAGAAATTCCTTCTCTAGAAAGGATCCATTCTTAGCAACGAATGTCTTGCCTTCGGATCTGTGATAGAAGGTGTACCCAACAGTCTCCTTTGGGTATCCTATGAAGACATATTTCTCCGATTTGGGTTTGAGCTTATCAGGATGAAACTTTTTCACATAAGCATCACAACCCAAAACTTTAAGAAACGACAACTTTGGTTTCTTGCCAAACCATAATTCAGATTGTGTCGTCTCAACGGATTTAGATGGTGCCCTTTTAACGTGAATGCAGTTATCTCTAATGCATAACCCCAAAACGATAGTGGTAGATCGGTAAGGGACATCATAGATTGCACTATATCCAATAAAGTACGATTATGACGATCGGACACACCATTATGCTGTGGTGTTCCAGGTGGCATGAGTTTGTGAAACTATTCCACAATGTTTTAATTAAAGACCAAACTCGTAACTCAAATATTTGTCTCCGCGATCAGATCGTAGAAACCTTTTCTTTTCTTGTCATGATGATTTTCCACTTCACCCTGAAATTATTTGAACTTCTCAAATGTTTCAGACTTATGTTTCATCAAGTAGATATAGTCATATCTGCTCAAATCATCTGTGAAGATCAGAAAATAATGATACCTGTCGCGAGCCTCAATATTCATCGGACCACATACATCAGTATGTATGATTTCCAACAAATCTGTTGCTCGCTCCATTGTTCCGAAGAACGGAGTCTTGGTCATCTTGCCCATGAGGCATGGTTCGCAAGCATCAACTGATTCATAATCAAGTGATTCCAAAAGCCCATCAGTATGGAGTTTCTTCATGCGCTTTACACCAATATGACCTAAACGGCAGTGCCACAAATAAGTTGCACTATCATTATTAACTTTGCATCTTTTGGTTTCAATATTATGATTATGTGTATCACTACGATCGAGATCCAATGAACTATTTTCATTGGGTTTGTAACCATATGAGGTTTTATTCATGTAAACAGAACAACAATTTATTCTCTTACTTAAATGAATAACCGTATTACAATAAACATGATCAAATCATATTTATGCTCAACGCAAACACCAAATAACACTTATTTAGGTTCAACATTAATCCCGAAAGTATAGGGAGTGTGCGATGATGATCATATCAATCTTGGAACCACTTCCAATACACATCGTCACTTCACCCTTAACTAGTCTCTATTTATTCTGCAACTCCCGTTTCGAGTTACTAATCTTAGCAACTGAACTAGTATCAAATACTGAGGGGTTGCTATAAACACTAGTAAAGTACACATCAATAATATGTATATCAAATATACTTATGTTCACTTTGCCATCCTTCTTATCCGCCAATCACTTGGGGTAGTTCCGCTTCCAGTGACCAGTCCCTTTGCAGTAGAAGCACTTAGTCTCAGGCTTAGGACCAGACTTGGGCTTCTTCACTTGAGCAGCAACTTGCTTGCTGTTCTTCTTGAAGTTCCCCTTTTTTCCTTTGCCCTTTTCTTGAAACTAGTGATCTTGTCAACCATCAACACTTGATGCTCTTTCTTGATTTCTACCTTCATCGATTTCATCATGAAGAGCTTGGGAGTCGTTTTCGTCATCCCTTGCATACTATAGTTCATCACGAAGTTCTACTAACTTGGTGATGGTGACTAGAGAATTCTGTCAATCACTATCTTATCTGGAAGATTAACTCCCACTTGATTCAAGCGATTATAGTACCCAGACAATCTGAGCACATGCTCACTAGTTGAGCGATTCTCCTCCATCTTTTAGCTATAGAACTTGTTGGAGACTTCATATCTCTCAACTCGGGTATTTGCTTGAAATATTAACTTCAACTCCTGGAACATCTCATATGGTCCATGACGTTCAAAACGTCTTTGAAGTCCCGATTCTAAGCCATTAAGCATGGTGCACTATGAAAGTGTGTTATATCGACTAGAGGGGGGGGGGGTAAATAGGCGATTTTTATGAAAGTCTTCAAAATGTGGGAGTTATGAAGACAAACGATAGAAATAAACCTAATACCCTGCAGCGGAAGGTAGACTACACTAGGCAGGCCATAGTCAAGTATTCAATAGAGTGAAAGCACAATGACTAATAGCAACAATGTAGTAAGGATCAGGTAGGAAGATATTATGAAGCCAAACAGAACAAGCAGTCACTCAGTGAAGATAGAAGATAGTGCAATCATACAATGACTTCACAAAGAGTAACAGTATGTAAAGAGAAGGGAAGGATGAAACCAGTGACTCATTGAAGACAATGATTTGTTGGACCAGTTCCACTTGCTGTGACAACTGTACGTCTGGTTAGGGCGGCTAGGTATTTAAACCTTAGGACACACAGTCCCGGACACCCAGTCCTGAACACGCAGCTCAGGACACCCAGTCCTCACCGTATTCCCCTTGAGCTAAGGTCATACAGACCTCACCCAATCACTCTGGTAAGTCTTCAAGGTAGACTCCCAAACCTTCACAGACTTCGTTCACCGGCAATCCACAATGTCTCTTGGATGCTCAGAACGCGACGCCTAACCGACTGGAGGATGCACAGTCCTCAAGTGTAATAAGTCTTCAGATCACACAGACAAGAAGACTTAAGTGATGCCTAATTCTCTTTGGCTCTGGGTGGTTATGGCTTTATCCTCACAAGGAATTCTCTCTCTCAAAGGCTTCGAGGTGGGTTGCTCTCAAACGACAAAAGCCGTACTATCAATCTGAGCAGCCAACCGTTTATGGTTGTAGGGGTGGGCTATTTATAGCCACTTGGCAACCCGACCTGATTTGTCCAAAATGACCCTGGGTCACTAAGGAACTGACACGTGTTCTAACGGTCAGATTTCAAACTCACACGACAACTTTACTTGGGCTGCAAGCAAAGCTGACTTGTCCGACTCTGGACAAGATTCGCTCTCATAGTCTTCACTCGAAGACATAGGTTTTTGGTTAGGCATCACTTCAGTCAATCTGACTGGTTCTCTTGGACCCCACTTAACAATACGGTGGTTCCTATGACTCAACACAAAAGAAAAGGAACTACGAAAGATCTAAGTCTTCGAGCTCCATAGGCTTCATGTGGTGTCTTCTCTTGTCATAGTCTTCAATGTGAATATCTTCATATACCACCTTTGACTTCAATGTCTTCATACATTTTTAGGGGTCATCTCTGGTAGGAAAACCGAATCAATGAGGGATTTCTACCTGTGTTATCCTGCAATTCTCACAAACACATTAGTCCCTCAACTAGGTTTGTCGTCAATACTCCAAAACCAACTAGGGGTGACACTAGATGCACTTACAATCTCCCCCTTTTTGGTGATTGATGACAAACTAGTTGAAGATTTCAACGGGGAATATAATCTGTGAAATTGTAAAGGATAAGGAATTGTCTTCATAAGTTGCAAGGGCTCCCCCTGAAGATGTGCATATAAGTAGTTTGCTTTTGGAATGCAAATGCACATGGCAGGTTGTACTTGTGGAGATCCACTTCAACTTATGACGACAATCCACTATGCATGTGAAAGTATATGAAGATAATGACATGCATAATGGAAAATAGACGTCTGCATCTAAGTGCGGAATTTATCGTCGCACATGCGGAATTTATCATCGCAAAACAAAGTGGCAGATAAGTAGCAGACGACCATCGAGTTTAAGTGTTACAACTCAAAGAACCAAATGTAGCAAAACGAGAGTTGTAAGCACGAAGCAAAATATAAAGCACCCGCCCATATGGACCCGCTTGAAGACTATCAACCTCATATGCTTCTCCCCCTTTTGTCAGTAAGGACCAAAAAGGTTTGAAGACATAGAGCATCTACTCATTCCCATGCGGAGTAGGTGAAGTAGCAGGGTCGTTGGTGGTGTTTGGCGGTGTTGAAGAGCTTGGAGCAGAGTTGAAGCGTGCTGAAGGAGGTGGCGGTGAAGTAGCATCGTCTGCATCCTCGATAACTCTGGCAGTCACAGTTGCAGCAGAGGAAGAGAATTCAGAGTCTTCAAGGGATGGAGTTCCTCGCAGCACAACCCTTCGAGGAGGTGCGGAGTCAAACTTGAATCGCTCAGTGAAGCCATCCGCTTGAAGATCATCTTCAGAACACATCATCATTAGTCCTTTCCATGTGCGGCGACAGGTTTCATGGGCAACGAAAGCATTCTTGGTGGCAAGATTGCGAATGCGATTAACATCCACCAAGAGGCTTTTCATCTGACACTTCAGCCAGTCATGATGCCTATCCTGTTTCTGATGAAGAGCCACAAGAAGCTCTCGGTCGTTGAGAACACGAGTGCGCTTCTTGGGTCTTGGAGAAGTTGTACTATCAGTGGCTTCAGTGGAAGCAGGGTGTGGTGCACATGTAGTGCCAGCCAAAGGATACACCCGAGTGACTGCTTCAACTCATTCAATGTTCTGAGAGAAACTTTGATGCTCTGCATTCTGAAGACTTAGAGGTTCCTTTGCAGGCTCAGGATAGATGGCTTTAGTAGAGATATCCACATCAGGTAGAAAAATCCTATGATTGCGAGCAGATGGCTGATATGAGATATCGGAGTGAAGTTTAATTAGCCGCATTACCCATGGGGCGTAGAACTTCAAGCCAAACAGATCAGAGCTTGATGCAGCAAGTTGGCGAATGAATAAGTCCTGTGCATTGAAGCATTTTTCATGAAGAATATTGAAGACCAAAGTCTTCATTGCACCCTCAAGCTTGGCATTTGGAGAGTGTCCTTTGATGGGCCAGAGAGTTCGCCTGATGATGTGATAGATGGTTCTTGGCAGATACTCAAGGTCTTCAACGAAGAACTCCGTGGGATAAGCAGCATCTTGGGGCAATGGCTTCATCATGCTGAGCATTTGACTCATATCAGGTTCAGGCCTCTGAAAGATGCTCTCAATAGCTTCACTATGCAGCTGACAGCCATGCTCGTAGAGATCGCCAGGAGTGGGCAAGCCAGTGAGCTCAATGATGTCAAAGGCTTTGGCTTCGTGATGAACGTTTCCAGTCATCCACTCCAGGACCCAAGTCTTTGGATCTCTGCTATACCCGCTGATGTGAAGTGTGGCATAGAATTGGAGCAGCAGCTCTTCGTTCCAATACTCTTGGTCAGTAATGAACGGCAGCAGGACAACTTCCTTGAAGCAATCCAAAGCTTCTTCCAGACATGGCAGACCAGCTATAGCTTCAATGTCAAGGCGCTTGTGTGGGAAGATGTGACCTTGGTTGTAAAGAATGCATGAGTAATAGCTTCGCTGAGGATAGCTCCAGAACCGATCAGATGATATCCTTTCCCTTGAGTAGGGGTTCCTGGAGCTATCGAAGAATGTGTTGTCTGCCCTGAAGCCATTGATATTGAAGGAGCCAGGTGCTGATGCAGGACCTGGGAACCTTGGCAATCTTGGGATTGGCTTCTGTACCTGAGGCCTATGACCAACATGATAGTCGAACTGGGGACCGGCAGCAGACTCAGGAACAGAAGTGACAGGATCAGTGGCTTCGCTGTCTTCTTCTTCCGTTGGGGAGGGCTCCACATTAGCTTCATTAGTGGTTGTGGCAGCCTCAAGATTTTCATTCTCCACTTGACGAGCTGGAGGGTCGGTCACAAGCAAGTTCTCCTTGAGAACTGCTTCTTGATGGGATAGGGGAGTGGCAAGTTGTGGGGCTTCTTCTTCCGCGGCTGATGCAGCCGGATTGTCTTCAGCAGAGACTTGAGGCCTTGGACCTTTGCGAAGTCTACGCAACGCGGGCGACGCCTGTGGAGTTGGAGTGGGCTGGGCCTCATAGTCTTCTTCCTCTTGTGGGCGATCCGCCCATGAAACATCATGTGCAATTGGTGTTAGTGGACGACCAATGCTGATGAGTTCGCTGTTCTGAGGAAGGACTGCACCATCTTCTACATGGTCATGGTGACCAATGTCTTCAGCAGCGATGGGGTCAGCTGCTGGAAAGTCTTCAGCTTCATGAGCCTCTGTGGAAGCCGGCTCATGGATAGTCAGTTGGCGTTCAGCTTCAGGACAGACCATAGAAATGGGTTCAACTATCAAAGGCTCTGTGGGAGTAGCCCTATCTTTCTTGGTCTTCCTCTTCTTCTTGGAGGGGGCAGTAGGAGAGGCTTCAGAATGTTTCCTCTTCCTGGCTTCAGCCTCAGCAGTCCTTGTCTTCTTGAGCTCTGAAGCGGTTGACCGGCTTTTTGGCTTCAAGCCTGTCAGTCTAGTTGGGAAGATAATCGGAACTGCTTCCTGCCTTGGTGCGTCGGGTTCAGCTGTAGCAGGCTTCTTCTTCTTCTTTGCGGCCATCCTGGGGTCGATGCCAGGACGCCCAAGGGCCTTGCGCTTCTCAGCCTCATTATAGGCTTGCACACATCTGTCAGCCAGAGTCTTCATGCGCTCACGCGAACCCTGAGCTTCTGCACGTTTCTTTACAAAGGCTTCCTTGAGCTCGTGCATCATACTCTTGAAGTTCTTCACTTCTTGCACGCTGAGCTTGGCCATAAGCTTCTTGAACTGAGCCTTTTCATAATCAATCTTTTGCTTCAGTTCAACAATGCGCTGGGCGACAGCTAGCTCTGAAGCAATGGCGCCTTGGAAGGCGACACTGAGGCCAATGGGTAGCTGCAGATCTTCGAAGCTGATGTTGGGCGTGTCAAACCACTCATCAATAAAGTTGTGGATGATTGTCACGTCAGAGAGGCAGATCATTGAAGATTTCTGCTTCTTCTTTGCTCTTGATGAGTTGCTCAAGAGCGTCATCTGCAAGATCTTCATCACTTGACAGATCAATGTCATCATTTCGCAGAATGGCAGCAGCTGTTAGCTCTTGGCCTGTGTGTGGCAGAGGCATCTTGACCTTCTGGGGCTTGGAGATGCGAGATAAATCTTCGGACTGCACACTGTCTTCAGGAGGTGCAGTTGCTAGTGGCTTCGCCCGTGCTATTTTTGGTGAAGGGGCAGGCTTTGAAGCTTTAGGCTTCTTCAACTGCTTTGGCTTCGGCACTGCAGGCGCTTCATCTGATTCAGCGTCAGCTGCAGGCTCATTCACTGCAGTCCCTTGAACCAAGATATGGGTGATGAGGCCTTCAAGGTTGTAGAAAGGACCGATGACATTGGGTTCTGCATCTCGTGTGCCATCTGCCCTTGGTGCTGAGGGACCAGGGTTGAAGTCTAACCCCAAAGTCTTCTTGTTCTGCTTCGCTGAGTTTTGGGCAAATTGGAAGTTGCGCTTGAACATATTGTCGTCACGACACCATAGTAGTGACGATGGGTGTGCATCAGCAGGCTGTGGCCCACGGACCATGCATGGATAGAAGCCTTATTCAATGGCTTCATCTCTGGACCTGGGTAGAAGATTCTTGTATAGGATGTCTCCCCACGGTCTCTTGATGGCGTTTTTCTCAGCATATTCCTGGGTTACAAATCGGTATTTGAACCATTGTTCTGCCCAATATCTTCGAATCCATTGGATTCGGGTCTTGCGCTGATTGTAATCCTCTTCAGGATCTGTCTTGTACATTTCTAAGAGTTCATCTGGCAGATCTCTGGATGTTTCTCCACGACGCTTTCTGCCACCCTTCCTTGCTGATTTCTCTGAAGCCATAAACTTTAACTTGAAAGGCTTCAACACGTTCAAAGGCTTCAAAGGTTTTCGCTTGCTGGACCAACAGGAACTGGCTTCGGGAGAATTTATGTGATGCTGTAAGAATTCTGCAAATGAATGCAGACTATGAGAACCAAAGGATTCTCCCACGAACATGTACCTGTGACAGCATTAAGGTGCGAGGGAAGGGGAAGAGGTCATATGCATTCTCAGAAGATTTTGAAGATAAATCAGTTTAGAAGACATTGACCTCATCGTGCGAAGACATTCACTCATAGATAAGGAGTTGGTTCCAGATTTGTACGAATCCACAGATCAGTACAAGTGAGGAATCTAACTACTTTGTGAAGCACAAGTGAATATACTAGGCATGTTATGAGATGCAGTATGAAAGAGATCTAACTTGTGTGAATAGAAACTGCTTGTGGTAGAAAGTGACAAATCCATTGGATCAATGGTGCTGTAAAAAGGAAGTTTTATTTACCACACTAAGAACTGCTAGACGGAGTGAAAGATGAGGCCGAGCAGTTCGATCTTCCGTGCCCTAACTTGGCGACGGAGGACACCTACGGCGATGGCAGAGAGGACGATGTCCACGGTCGGCGTGAAGACGGCGTCGGAGAGGTTGCAGCAGCGAAGCGCTTCGTCGCCGGCGTCGTCGAGGGCTAGCGGTGGCACTAGGGTTCGTGCGAGAGTGGAAGAAGAGATAATGACCGCTGTGAAGTGTGTATTTATAGGTACATGGGCGGCACTGCGCTATTACACAGGTGCCCCTGGCGATTCGCATCTGAGGAACACGTGGCCATCATGCGGAATTTTGGGGTTTGTTCCACGTCCCACGCACGCCTGGATTGTCGGGTGGTCGTTCCTACTTCTCCGGGTGTCATGTGGAGGAATGAGCATTTAAAACGGACTTAATGGTTGTCTCTGTATCTTCTGCTGACAAGGACGCAGAGAAGACATTCGACAGTTTCAATAGAATGCATATGATTTGGAGAGATAGAATTTGAGATAGAAAGCATAGAGAGGTTAGGGTCCGATCACATTCACTTAGTTCAAAAGATTCAACAAGAAGACATAGCTATAAGTGAATGCTGTAGAGGACAGAACACGAGTATATATATATATATATCTATATAATCAACATAGTGAAGATAATCATGAAGATATGTTGAGATTGAAGCCAAATCAAATGTGAAGACATAGCAAATGTAACGCCATGAGTGAAACACTTCAAACAGAACATTTGGTGGTGGCGTTACCCACCGTATAGGAAGTATTAGACCAAGACATGACGCACAATTATCGTGGCGCTCCGAAGTCAAATTCAACATTAATGTATTCACACTTAGAATGTATGTCTTCATTGATTGAAGATATACTTTACTTCATGTGTTGCACATCTAAGTCATCAATATGCATAAGGGTTAGGATGTGTGCCTGATCACAGGACATTTGAGGATTCCAGGATATTTAGCTCACACCGTAACTTGCAAAATTTCTTCTCATCCAAGGGCTTGGTGAAGATATCTGCCAATTGCTCTTCAGTGTTGACGTGTATGATATCAATATCTTCCTTCACAACGTGATCTCTCAAAAAGTGATGACGAATTTCAATGTGCTTTGTCTTCGAGTGCTGAACTGGGTTGTTGGCAATCTTGATGGCGCTTTCGTTGTCGCAGTAAAGTGGCACTTGCTTCAGATGAATGCCATAGTCCTTGAGTGTTTGCTTCATCCACAGAAGCTGAGCGCAGCAAGATCCAGCAGCAATGTATTCAGATTCAGCAGTGGAGAGAGATACACAGTTCTGCTTCTTTGAAGACCAACATACAAGTGATCGTCCCAGAAAGTGACATGTGCCTGATGTAGACTTGCGATCAACTTTGTCACCAGCATAATCAGCATCCGAGAATCCAACCAGATCAAACTCTGAGCCCTTTGGATACCATAATCCTAGAGTTGGGGTGTGAGCCAAATATCGAAGAATTCGCTTCACAGCTAAGTGATGCGACTCCTTTGGTGCCGCTTGAAATCGAGCACACATGCAAACACTAAGCATAATATCTGGCCTAGATGCACATAGATAAAGTAAAGAACCAATAATGGAGCGGTATACCTTTTGATCGAACTCTTTACCATTGTCGTCGGGACCTAGATGATGTTTGGCTGGCATTGGTGTTGTGAAGCCTTTGCAGTCTTGCATACCAAACTTCTTCAGGCAATCTTTGAGATACTTCTCTTGAGATATGAAGATGCCGTTGCGTTGTTGTCGTATTTGAAGACCGAGGAAGAACTTCAGCTCCCCCATCATGGACATCTGATACTGCTCTTGCATCATATATCCAAACTCTTCACTGTACTTCTGATTGGTGTAGCCGAAGATAATGTCATCCACATATATTTGGCACACAAACAGTTCACCATCATGTGTCTTCGTGAAGAGAGTGGGGTCTAGGGAACCAGGTATGAAGCCTTTGCTCTTCAGGAAGTATTTGAGTGTGTCATACCAGGCCCGAGGGGCTTGTTTGAGGCCATACAGTGCCTTGTTGAGCTTGTATACCATGTCAGGATGTTTTGGATCTTCAAAGCCAGGCGGTTGTGCAACATACACTTCTTCTTCAATCTCGCCATTGAGAAAAGCACTCTTCACATCCATTTGATATAGAAGTATGTTATGATGATTTGCATAGGCCAGCAGTATGCGTATGGCTTCAAGTCTAGCCACAGGAGCAAATGTTTCATCAAACTCAATGCCTTCCACTTGAGTATATCCTTGAGCAACGAGACGAGCTTTGTTTCTGGCAACTTGACCATGCTCATCTTGCTTGTTGCGGTATATCCATTTTGTGCCTATTATATTGTGCTTCCGTGGATCAGGACGCTTAACCAGTTCCCATACATTATTCAGCTCAAACTGTTGAAGCTCTTCTTGCATAGCTTGAATCCATTCAGGTTCCATGAAGGCTTCTTCAACTTTCTTGGGTTCTGTTATTGAGACGAATGCGAAGTGCCCACAGAAATTTGCTAGCTGAGTGGCTCTTGAATGAGTGAGTGGACCGGGTGCATTGATGCTATCAATAATTCTTTCAATCTGCACTTCGTTGGCAACGCGAGGATGTACAGGGCGAAGATTTTGCTCTTGCTGATCATTGTCATTGTTAGAAGGAATGTCTTCAGGATGAGCATTGTCTTCATGTTGATCAGGTGCTGAGATGATAAGTTCTTCTTCAGGATGAGCTTCAGAAGGTATAATTTCTCCAGTTCCCATTAGCTTGATTGATTCACTGGATGGAACTTCATCTAGCACATTTGGCAGTTGCTCTCTTTGTGAACTGTTGGTCTCATCGAATCGCACATCCACTGTTTCAACCACTTTGTAATGAAAGAGATTGAAGACTTTATAGGAGTGTGAATCCTTTCCATATCCAAGCATAAAACCCTCATGTGCTTTTGGTGCAAACTTTGAGGTGTGATGTGGGTCCTTGATCTAGCATCTTGCGCCAAATACTCTGAAGTAACTGACATTTGGCTTCTTGCCAGTAAGGAGCTCATAAGATGTCTTGTTCAGAAGCTTGTGAAGATAAACACGATTGATTGTATGGCATGCAGTATCAATGGCTTCAGGCCAGAATTTTCTTGGAGTCTTGTATTCATCTAGCATCGTTCTGGCCATCTCAATGAGTGTTCTGTTCTTGCGTTCGACGACGCCATTCTGCTGTGGCGTGTACGGGGCTGAGAATTCATGTGTGATGCCCAAGGTATCAAGATATGTATCAAGTCCTGTGTTCTTGAATTCAGTGCCATTGTCACTTCTGATGTGCTTTACCTTGGCGCCATAATTGTTCATAGCTCGATTGGCGAAGCGTCTGAAGACATCCTGCACTTCAGTCTTGTAAAGGATTATGTGCACCCAAGTATATCTAGAATAATCATCAACAATGACAAAGCCATAGAGACAAGCAGTAGTAGTAAGAGTTGAGTAATGAGTGGGACCGAAGAGATCCATGTGAAGCAGTTCGAAGGGTCGAGTAGTGGTCATGATTGTCTTCGAGGGATGTTTGGCCCTCGTCATCTTCCCTGCTTCACAGGCACCGCATAAGTGATCTTTCTTGAACTTGACGCCCTCGATGCCTATGACATGCTTCTTCTTTGCTAGGGTGTGGAGGTTCCTCATGCCAGCATGCCCAAGCCTCCGATGCCAGAGCCAACATTCTGAAGCTTTTGCTAGAAGACATACGGCAAGCTGTGGTCTTGCTGAGAAATCTACCACGTACAAATCATCTTTTCGATACCCTTCAAATACTAGAGACTTGTCAGATTCCATTAGAACAATGCAACGATATTTTCCAAATATTACGATCATGTTCAAATCGCAAAGCATTGAGACAGACATTAAGTTGAAGCCAAGGGATTCAACAAGCATTACTTTATCCATGTGTTGATCCCTTGAGATTGCAACTCTACCTAGACCCAATACCTTACTTTTACTAGTGTCAGCAAATGTGATGTGGCTCTTGTCGGATGGACGTAAGGTTGAGTCCATAAGAAGGCTTATTTTGCCAGTCATGTGATTTGTACACCCACTATCAATAATCCATTCTGAAGACACTGGTGTCGTACCCTACAGTGCAGTTAGGGGGATAGGCTTCACCAAGAGCATTGTGAAGCAAAAACATTTGACGAACCAATGGGTTATGAAAGCTTAGATCCAGATTAGGACTAATAGGGAGAGTAGCAAGCGATTCAGGAACGAAGTACATAGTAAGACCATTCGGGCATTTGATCTTGCACCCTACAAGATGTTTAAGGTCTCCAGCAATAGCGTCAGACGATTTTGGTTTTCTGCTGGAGACCTTTCCCTGCAAAAGAGAGTTAAGCTTTCTTAGCCACCCATCTTCAAGGGTGGCTTAGAATCAATACGTCTAAGTGCAGCATCTGAGAATTTTGGCTTTGGAGCCCTAGCAAACAGTCTTGCAGGCGGACCATAGTACTCATAAGAATAAGCAGAATAGTTCTTGGTCTTATGAACATGGCGGTTTGATGAACCGCTCTCATATTCATATGCCTGAGTATGGTTTCCCTGCGAAGCATTTGCGTTAGTGCGACTCAGGTGAGTCCTCTGTCTGTATGAAGCCTTTGGACCGTATGAAGCCTTTGGTCTGAGGTTTTTCTTCTTCACGTGAGGTGTCATGATGACATTCACATGAAGATTCTCTAGACATCTTTTTGGAACCCAGATCTTCTTCATAGGCGGTCCATTCCTGCAGTTAGTACCAATGTACCTGGCAAACACTTCACCATTCTGATTCTTAAACAATATATAGTTTGCATCAAAGGATTCATCAATGATAATGGGGTTAGCACAAGTGAAGCCAGATAGATTGGATGGATCTGTTGAAGGTTCCTTTGCAGCAACCCACATGGTTTTGGGGTACTGCTCAGGTTTCTAGTATGAGCCATCAACATTCATTTTCCTTACGAACCCAACACCCTCTTTCCTCGGGTTTCGGTTCAGAATCTGCTTTTTGAGGACATCACATAGTGTCTAATGCCCTTTAAGACTTTTGTACATCCCTGTTTCAAGCAATGTCTTCAACTTAGCATTCTCATCAGCAATAGCGGTGGTATCCTCAGCAGAGGGGTTAGTTACCACATCAACAGTTGAAGATATTGCAACAGCAGTAGCAGTAGAACATTCAGCAACAGAAGTAGCATTATCACGCTCAATGCATTTAAGACATGGTGGTTCAAATCCTTCCCGAGCGGAACTGATCTATTTGGCGCGAAGTGACCCGTTTTCCTTTTGAAGATCTTCATGAGCCGCTCTCAATTTCTCAAGATCTTGCTTCCTTTGAAGATAATCATAGGAAAGCTTTTCATGAGTTGTTGAGAGAGTTTCATGACGACTTTCAAGTTCCTGATACTTAACATGAAGATTTTTTTATGTCTTCAATTAAGGATTCAGATCGAGTCATTTCAGCACCTAACAGATCATCGCTTCTATCTAACAGTTTTTGAATATGTTCCATAGCTTTCTGTTGTTCAGTTGCAATTTTAGCAAGTGTTTTGTAGCTGGGCTTTGAACCACAATCAGAGTCATCGTCACTAGATGTTTGATAGTGAGTAGTGCGTGTGTTTACCTTGGCACCGCGTGCCATGAAGCAGTAGGTAGAAGCGGAGTAGTCCTTGTCATTTGCATCGGTGTCGGTGATGAAGTCATTGTCTTCAGTATTGAAGATGGACTTGGCAACGTATGCTGTAGCTAGACTTGCGACGCCTGAATCGGACTCCTCCTCAGACTCCACCTCCACCTCCTCAGAAGCGGACTCCTCCTTTGAATCCATTTCCTTGCCAACAAACGCACGTGCCTTTCCACATGAGCTCTTCTTGTGTGATGAAGACTTTGAGGAAGACTTGGAAGAAGACTTTGAGTATTTCTTCTTCTTCTTGTCGTCAGAGTCATATTCCTTGCTCTTCTTCTTCTTCTTCTTCTTTTTGTTCTCATTGTCCCACTGTGGACACTCAGAGATGAAGTGGCCAAGTTTCTTGCACTTGTGACATGTTTTCTTGTTGTAGTCATGAGCAGAAACTTCATCATTCCTTGAGCTTGATCGGGAAGACTTTCTGAAGCCTTTCTTCTTGGTGAATTTCTGGAACTTCTTGACAAGCATAGCAAGTTCCCTTCCAATGTCTTCAGGATCATCAGAACTGCTGTCAGATTCTTCTTCAGATGAGGAGACAGCTTTTGCCTTCAAGGCACGAGTTCGCCCATAGTTTGGACCGTAGATATCTCTTTTCTCAGAAAGCTGAAACTCATGTGTGTTGAGCCTCTCAAGTATGTCAGATGGATCGAGTGTCTTGAAATCAGGACATTCTTGAATCATCAGGGCTAGGATGTCAAACGAACTATCAAGTGATCTCAGTAGTGTCTTGACGACTTCATGTTTGGTGATCTCAGTAGGGCCGAGGGCTTGAAGCTCATTTGTGATGTCAGTGAGTCGGTCAAATGTGTGCTGGACATTCTCATTGTCATTTCGCTTGAAGCGGTTGAAGAGGTTGCGAAGGACACTGATTCTCTGATCTCTCTGGGTTGAGATGCCTTCATTAACCTTGGAGAGCCAGTCCCAGACTAGCTTAGATGTTTTCAAAGCACTCACACGGCCATACTGTCCTTTGGTCAGATGACCACAGATGATATTCTTGGCAGTAGAGTCCAGTTGAACGAATTTCTTGACATCAGTAGCAGTGACACCTTCTCCAGCCTTGGAAACACCATTCTCGACGACATACCATAGGTCGACGTCAATGGCTTCAAGATGCATGCGCATCTTATTCTTCCAGTAGGGATATTCAATTCCATCGAAGACGGGGCACGCAGCGGAGACTTTAATTATCCCTGCAGTCGACATAGCTAAAACTCCAGGTGGTTAAACCGAATCACACAGAACAAGGGAGCACCTTGCTCTGATACCAATTGAAAGTGCGTTATATCGACTAGAGGGGGGGGGTGAATAGGCGATTTTTATGAAAGTCTTCAAAACGTGAGAGTTATGAAGACAAACGATAGAAATAAACCTAATACCCTGCAGCGGAAGGTAGACTACACTAGGCAGGCCATAGTCAAGTATTCAATAGAGTGAAAGCACAATGACTAATAGCAGCAATGTAGTAAGGATCGGGTAGGAAGATATTATGAAGCCAAACAGAACAAGAAGTCACTCAGTGAAGATAGAAGATAGTGCAATCATACAATGACTTCACAAAGATTAACAGTATGTAAAGAGAAGGGAAGGATGAAACCAGTGACTCATTGAAGACAATGATTTGTTGGACCAGTTCCAGTTGCTGTGACAACTGTACGTCTGGTTAGGGCGGCTAGGTATTTAAACCTTAGGACACACAGTCCCGGACACCCAGTCCTGAACACGCAGCTCAGGACACCCAGTCCTCACCGTATTCCCCTTGAGCTAAGGTCACACAGACCTCGCCCAATCACTCTGGTAAGCCTTCAAGGTAGACTCCCAAACCTTCACAGACTTCGTTCACCGGCAATCCACAATGTCTCTTGGATGCTCAGAACGCGACGCCTAACCGGCTGGAGGATGCACAGTCCTCAAGTGTAATAAGTCTTCAGATCACACAGACAAGAAGACTTAAGTGATGCCTAATTCTCTTTGGCTCTGGGTGGTTAGGGCTTTATCCTCGCAAGGAATTCTCTCTCTCAAAGGCTTCGAGGTGGGTTGCTCTCAAACGACAAAAGCCGTACTATCAATCTGAGCAGCCAACCGTTTATGGTTGTAGGGGGTGGGCTATTTATAGCCACTTGGCAACCCGACCTGATTTGTCCGAAATGACCCTGGGTCACTAAGGAACTGACACGTGTTCCAACGGTCAGATTTCAAACTCACACGACAACTTTACTTGGGCTGCAAGCAAAGCTGACTTGTCCGACTCTGGACAAGATTCGCTCTCATAGTCTTCACTCGAAGACATAGGTTTTTGGTTAGGCATCACTTCAGTCATTCTGACTGGTTCTCTTGGACCCCACTTAACAGTACGGTGGTTCCTATGACTCAACACAAAAGAAAAGGAACTACGAAAGATCTAAGTCTTCGAGCTCCATAGGCTTCATGTGGTGTCTTCTCTTTTCATAGTCTTCAATGTGAATATCTTCATATACCACCTTTGACTTCAATGTCTTCATACATTTTTAGGGGTCATCTCTGGTAGGAAAACCGAATCAATGAGGGATTTCTACCTGTGTTATCCTGCAATTCTCACAAACACATTAGTCCCTCAACTAGGTTTGTCGTCAATACTCCAAAACCAACTAAGGGTGGCACTAGATGCACTTACACACTAAACTATCAAGTAGTCATCATATTGAGCTAGCCAAACGTTCATAACGTCTGCATCTGCTCCTGCAATAGGTCTGTCACGTAGCGGTGCATCAAGGACATAATTCTTCTATGCAGCAATGAGGATAAACCTCAGATCACGGATCCAATCTGCATCATTGCTACTAACATCTTTCAACACAATTTTCTCTAGGAACATATCAAAATAAACACAGGGAAGCAACAACGCGAGCTATTGATCTACAACATAATTTGCAAAATACTACCAGGACTAAGTTCATGATAAATTTAAGTTCAATTAATCATATTACTTCAGAACTCCCACTTAGATAGACATCCCTCTAATCCTCTAAGTGATTACGTGATCCAAATCAACTAAACCATGTCCGATCATCACGTGAGATGGAGTAGTTTCATTGGTGAACATCACTATGTTGATCATATCTACTATATGATTCACGCTCGACCTTTCGGTCTCCGTGTTCCGAGGCCATATCTGTATATGCTTGGCTCGTCAAGTATAACCTGAGTATTCCGCGTGTGCAACTGTTTTGCACCCGTTGTATTTGAACGTAGAGCCTATCACACCCGATCATCACGTGGTGTCTCAGCACGAAGAACTTTCGCAACGGTGCATACTCAGGGAGAACACTTCTTGATAATTATTGAGAGATCATCTTAAAATGCTACCGTCAATCAAAGCAAGATAAGATGCATAAAAGATAAACATCACATGCAATCAATATAAGTGATATGATATGGCCATCATCATCTTGTGCTTATGATCTCCATCTTCGAAGCACCGTCATGATCACCATCGTCACCGGCGCGACACCTTGATCACCATCGTAGCATCGTTGTCGTCTCGCCAATCTTATGCTTCCACGACTATCGCTACCGCTTAGTGATAAAGTAAAGCATTACAGCGCAATTGCATTGCATACAATAAAGCGACAACCATATGGCTCCTGCCAGTTGCCGATAACTTGGTTACAAAACATGATCATCTCATACAATAAAATTTAGCATCATGTCTTGACCATATCACATCACAACATGCCCTGCAAAAACAAGTTAGACGTCCTCTACTTTGTTGTTGCAAGTTTTACGTGGCTGCTACGGGCTTAAGCAAGAACCAATCTTACCTACGCATCAAAACCACAACGATAGTTTGTCAAGTTGGTGCTGTTTTAACCTTCGCAAGGACCGGGCGTAGCCACACTCGGTTCAACTAAAGTTGGAGAAACTGTCACCCGCTAGCCACCTTTGTGCAAAGCACGTCGGGAGAACCGGTCTCGCGTAAGCGTACGCGTAATGTCGGTCCGGGCCGCTTCATCCAACAATACCGCCGAACCAAAGTATGACATGCTGGTAAGCAGTATGACTTATATCGCCCACAACTCACTTGTGTTCTACTCGTGCATATAACATCAACACATAAAACCTAGGCTCGGATGCCACTGTTGGGGAACGTAGTAATTTCAAAAATTTCCTACGCACACGCAAGATCATGGTGATGCATAGCAACGGGAGGGGAGAGTGTTGTCTACGTACCCTCGTAGACCGACAACGGAAGCGTTAGCACAACGCGGTTGATGTAGTCGTATGTCTTCACGGCCCGACCGATCAAGCACCAAAACTACGACACCTCCGAGTTTTAGCACACGTTCAGCTCGATGACGATCCCCGGACTCCGATCCAGCAAAGTGTCGGGGAAGAGTTCCGTCAGCATGACGGCGTGGTGACGATCTTGATGTTCTACCGTCGCAGGGCTTCGCCTAAGCACCGCTACAATATTATCGAGGATTATGGTGGAAGGGGGCACCGCACACGGCTAAGAAAACGATCACGTGGATCAACTTGTGTGTCTATGGGGTGCCCCCTGCCCCCGTATATAAAGGAGTGGAGGAGGGGAGGGCCGGCCCTCTCTATGGCGCGCCCTAGGGGAGTCCTACTCCCACCGGGAGTAGGATTCCCCCTTTCCTAGTCCAACTAGGAGTCCTTCCATGTAGTAGGAGTAGGAGACAATTAAGGGGAAGAGGGAAGAGAAGGAAGGAGGGGGCGCAGCCCCTCCCCCTAGTCCAATTCGGACTAGGCCTTGGGGGGGTGCGCGGCCTGCCTCTCCCTCTCCCCTAAAGCCCAATAAGGCCCATATACTTCTTCTCCTGTATTCCCGTAACTCCCCAGTACTCCGAAAAATACCCGAACCACTCGGAACCTTTCCGATGTCCGAATATAGTCGTCCAATATATCGATCTTTACATCTCGACCATTTCGAGACTCCTCATCATGTCCCCGATCTCATCCGGGACTCCGAACTTCTTTGGTACATCAAAACTCATAAACTCATAATATAACTATCATCGAAACCTTAAGCGTGCGGACCCTACGGGTTCGAGAACAATGTAGACATGATCGAGACACGTCTCCGGTCAATAACCAATAGCGGAACCTGGATGCTCATTTTGGCTCCCACATATTCTACGAAGATCTTTATCGGTCAGACCGCATAACAACATACGTTGTTCCCTTTGTCATTGGTATGTTACTTGCCCGATATTCGATCGTCGGTATCTCAATACCTAGTTCAATCTCGTTACCGGCAAGTCTCTTTACTCGTTTCGTAATACATCATCTCGCAACTAACTCATTAGTTGCAATGCTTGCAAGGCTTATGTGATGTGCATTACCGAGAGGGCCCAGAGATACCTCTCCGACAATCGGAGTGACAAATCCTAATCTCGAAATACGCCAACCCAACATGTACCTTTGGAGACACCTGTAGAGCTCCTTTATAATCACCCAGTTACGTTGTGACGTTTGGTAGCACACAAAGTGTTCCTCCGGTAAACGGGAGTTGCATAATCTCATAGTCATAGGAACATGTATAAGTCATGAAGAAAGCAATAGCAACATACTAAACGATCGAGTGCTAAGCTAACGGAATGGGTCAAGTCAATCACATCATTCTCCTAATGATGTGATCCCATTAATCAAATAACAACTCTTTGTCTATGGTTAGGAAGCATAACCATCTTTGATTAACGAGCTAGTCAAGTAGAGGCATACTAGTGACACTTTGTTTGTCTATGTATTCACACATGTATTATGTTTCCGGTTAATACAATTCTAGCATGAATAATAAACATTTATCATGAAATAAGGAAATAAATAATAACTTTATTATTGCCTCTAGGGCATATTTCCTTCAGTCCATGCATCTTTGCCATGCAATTGGTACGGTGGACCGAGACCCGTAAGTGCTGGATAGTTTCACTTGGCCGAGATCACCGTCAGGCACATACACGGTTAAATCGGTCTATGACTACCTCTGCTCGGAGCTATCTGTAACTGGAGGAGCTGGGCGCCACTCAAATGCAAACTGTTTTTGTGGCTTGCCCTACAGCATAGAATATGGACATCAGACAGGAGAGCCAGACATGGCTTACAGGATCAGTCGTCGGTGTGTTACACGTGCTTGTAGGCAGAAGACAACATGAATCGCATCTTGGAAAACTGCACGTATGCGCAGGAGGTGTGGCACAAGATGTTTAATCTCATTGTGATTGAGGTGCAGGCCCTGGGTGAATCGGACGTGTTCAAAGTTTGGTGGTTGGCAGCGCGAAAGAGATTCAGAGGGCAGGATCGTAGGGGGTTTGACACGCTGGTGACGGTTGTGGCCTGGGCTCTCTGGAAGCAAAGGAACGCTAGGTCCTTCAACAGGATCAGCGAGCAGATGAACACAAACGAGTTACCTTTCAGGATTCTGGAAGAGATTGCTGAGTGGAGGCAGGCTGGTGTAGGTGTAGGTGGTTTACAACGATTTGTGAGGAGTTAAACTAGGATAGCTTGGTGTCAGAGTTGGGTGCGTTGTACCCCGGCCTCTATGTTCGCACACTGGTTGGAAATCTTGTAGTTAAACCTCTCTCTCTTGTATAAAGCTATGGTACGTCATTGGTGTACTCTCGAAAAAATAGGAACATGCCACATGGCCACATTTTATTTAACTAGCAGCGGTGCCGAAGCAAATCATGTCACGATGAGATAAGAGACTTTTAAGACATCATTTCAAAAACTGAAAATGTGATGGTCTCATCACTACTTGATTTTCTAAGAGGTCAAAATGAAATGTTTTTTTGCCTAAGCAAGCTGCATTGATGAATGATGTGACTCGTCTTGACCTAGCATCGCAGTGTTTTTCATGACCAGTAAAACTATAGTACGAGAATAAACATAGCTATGTAACGAGGCAAATTAGACATTTAGTCATTTTCATATAGCTTACAAAAACTAACCCATAGGAAGTTGTGTCAATTTTTCTGGGGCCAAGGGTTGTATAGGACACAAAAAATCCTTTTTAACCGATGTGCAATCGACCAAATAAAATCATAAAACAACCTCTACATATCCCTAGAAGAGCTCTATGTAATCGATGGTTCGTTTTGTTCGTTGTTTATGTTCCTGTTTGAATTTTGTGAACATTTCCTAAAATTTCATGGACATTATTTTAAATTACTGAATATGTTTTGAATTCACAATCACTTTTTAGAAAACATGAACATTTTTTCAAAATTGTGGATTTGGAAACAATTTTTAAAAATCTCGAACATTTTATGATTTCCCTGCCATTTTTTAATTCACGAACATTTTATAATTTCTCAAGAAAAAAATCAAATCATAACTTTCCGAAATTTGGAATTTTTGGAAATCCTGAATTAATTTTAAAAAGGAAAAAGAAAGAAGGAAATGAAATGAAAAAAGCAGGGGGCATCACGCCCGTACATAGGCCGCCCCATACGCGTGCGGGAGAAGGAGCGCGAGTATAAAGAGAGAAACGAAGAAGAAAAAGGGCGGGACCTGGGATTAAACCCGGGTCTCCCACCTAAAATACTGAAGCATTAACCATTGCGGTACTTCTCTGCTTGACTTATATGAGGGTGTTCAACATATAAGAATCAAACCCTACGGCGACTTTAGAAAATAACACAATCGTTTTCTTCACTTTAGATGGCATTGGTGTTAATATTTTGCAACTTCGGGGGCAATTTTGGCGACATGCCGTCAGAACCAATAACACATTTATTATTAGGTATTGATTTTAGGGAACATGGCCACATTTATTCTTAGGGCATCTCCAATGGCAACTCGCAAAATTTCTCCTGCATCCGTTCGCGGACACGGATGCGCGACGCCGCCATCCAACCATAGCATGTATATGTCCGTCAGCAAATTCAAATTCAAATGTACACTGATCCACACAAGACGCCAGATCGCATTTCTGGTCATAACCAAAAAGAGGAAAATATGCTTAGTTTTTACATGCCATGAATCCAAAAGAACATGGCAGTCCATGCTTTTGCCCTACTGGACCGACAATCCTAGCCAATTGCTCCCTGATCAAGGAGGTATCATCGCCGTCGCGTAGGCAGCTACTACTTCTTGAGCTTGCGTTGGTTTTTTCCTTCAAGAGTAAAGGGTGATGCAGCAAAGCAGAGATAATTATTTTCCTCAGTTTGAGAACCAAAGTGAGACAACGAAAAAATCACCTAATACCTGCACAAACAATCAAACAACTTGCACCCAACGCGATAAAGGGGTTGTTAATCCCTTCACGGTTACTTGCAAAAGTGAGATCTGATAGAGATAGATAAATGATAAAGTAAATATTTGTGGTATTTTTGGTTTATAGATCAGAAAGTAAAAGATTGCAAAAACAGTAGATCGGAAACTAATATTGTAGATCAGAAACTTATATGATGGAAAATAGAAACTTATATGATGGAAAATAGACCCGGGGGGCCATAGGTTCTACTAGAGGCTTCTCTCAAGATAGCAAATAACATGGTGGGTGAACAAATTACTGTCGAGCAATTGATAGAAAAATGCAAAGTTATGACGATATCTAAGGCAATGATTATGAAATATGGGCATCACGTCCGTGTCAAGTAGACCAAAATGATTCTGCATCTGCTACTATTACTCCACATACCGACCGACTCCTGCTTGCATCTAGAGTATTAAGTTCATGAAGAACAGAGTAGCACATTAAGTAAGATGACATGATGTAGAGGAATAAACTCAAGCAATATGATATAAACCCCATCTTTTTATCCTTGATGTCAACAATACAATACATGCCTTGCTGCCCCTACTGTCACTGGGAAAGGACACCGCAAGATTCCAAAGCTAAGAACTTCTCCCATTGCAAGAAAAACCAATCTAGTTGGCCAAACCAAACCGATAGTTCGAAGAGAATTACAAAGATATCAAATCATGCATAAAAGAATTCAGAGGAGATTCAAACAATATTCATAGATAAGCTGATCATAAATCCACAATTCATCGGATCTCGACAAACACACCGCAAAAGAAGATTACATTGGCTGGATCTCCAAGAACATCGAGGAGAACATGGTATTGAGAATCAAAGAGAGAGAAGAAGCCATCTAGCTACTAGCTATGGACTCGTAGGTCTGAGGTAAACTACTCACGCTTCATCGAAAGGGCAATAGAATTGATGTAGAAGCCCTCCGAGATCGATCCCCCTCCGACAGGATGCCGGAAAAGGCCCCTAGATGGGATCTCACGGGAATAGAAGGTTGCGGCGGTGGAAAAGTGTTTTCGTGGATGCTTCTGGTGGTTTGGGAATATATGTGAATATATAGGACGAAGAAGTAGATCAGGGGAGTCAGGGGGGCACAAGGCAAGGGGGCGCGCCCTCCCCCTTGTGGCCGCCTCGTGGCTCTTCCGACTTGATCTCCAAGTCTCCTGGGTGTCTTCTGGTCCAAGAAAAATCATCACGAAGGTTTTATTCCGTTTGGACTCTGTTTGGTATTCCTTCTCCGCGAAGCTAAAAACAAGGAAAAACAGAAACTGGCACTGGGCTCTAGGTTAATAGGTTAGTCCCAGAAATAATATAAAATAGAATATAACCCATATAAAACATCCAAAACAGTTAATATAATAACATGGAACAATCAAAAATTATAGATACTTTGGGGACGTATCAAGCATCCCCAAGCTTAATTCCTGCTCGTCCTTGAGTAGGTAAATGATAAAAACAGAATTTTCGATGTGGAATGCTACCTAACATATTTATCCATGTAATTTTTATTTATTGTGGCATGAATGTTCAGATCCATAAGATTCAAAACAAAGTTTAATATTCACATAAAAACAATAATACTTCAAGCATACTAACAAGGCAATTATGTCTTCTCAAAATAACATAGCCAAAGAAAGCTTATCCCTACAAAATCATATAGTCTGGCTATGATCCATCTTCATCACACAAAATATTCAAATCATGCACAAACCCGATGACAAGCCAAGCAATTGTTTCATACTTTTGATGTTCTCGAACTTTTTCAACTTTCACGCAATACATGAGCGTGAGCCATGGACATAGCATTATAGGTGGAATAGAATATGGTGGTTGTGGAGAAGACAAAAAGAAGGAGATAGTCTCACATCAACTAGGCATATCAACAGGCTATGAAGATGCCCATCAATAGATATCAATATGAGTGAGTAGGGATTGCCATGCAACGGATGCACTAGAGCTATAAATTTATGAAAGCTCAAAAAGAAACTAAGTGGGTGTGCATCCAACTTGCTTGCTCACTAAGACCTAGGGCAATTTGAGGAAGCCCATCATTGGAATATACAAGCCAAGTTCTATAATGTAAAATTCCCACTAGTATTTGAAAGTGACAACATAGGAGACTCTCTATCATGAAGATCATGGTGCTACTTTGAAGCACAAGTGTGGTAAAAGGATAGTAACATTGTCCCTTCTCTCTTTTTCTCTCATTTTTTCTTTTTCTCTTTTTTTTCATCCGGAATCTCATCCCGACTTGTAGGGGAATCATAGTATCCATCATCCTTTCCTCACTTGGGACAATGCTCTAATAATGATGATCATCACACTTTTATTTACTTACAACTCGAAAAATTACAACTCGATACTTAGAACAAAATATGACTCTATGTGAATGCCTCCGGCGGTGTACCGGGATGTGCAATGAATCAAGAGTGACATGTATGAAAGAATTATAAAGGTGGCTTTGCCAAAAATACGATGTCAACTACATGATCATGCAAAGCAATATGACAATGATGAAACGTGTCATAACAAATGGAACGGTGGTAAGTTGCATGGAAATATATCTCAGAATGGCTATGGAAATGCCATAATAGGTAGGTATGGTGGCTGTTTTTGAGGAAGGTATATGGTGGGTGTATGGTACCGGCGAAAGTTGCGCGGTGCTAGAGAGGCTAGCAATGGTGGAAGGGTGAGAGTGCGTATACTCCATGGATTCAACATTAGTCATAAAGAACTTAGATACTTATTGCAAAAATCTATTAGTTATCGAAACAAAGTACTACGTTCATGCTCCTAGGGGGATATATTGGTAGGAAAAGACCATCGCTCGTCCCCGACCGCCACTCATAAGGAAGACAATCAATAAATAAATCATGCTCTGACTTCATCACATAATGGTTCACCATATGTGCATGCTACGGAAATCACAAACTTTAGAACAAGTATTTCTCAAATTCACAACTAATCAACTAGCATGACTCTAATATCATCATATTCATATCTCAAAACAATCATAAAGAATCAAACTTCTCATAGCATTCGATGCACTTTATATGATAGTTCTTATTATACCCAACTTGGATGTTCATCACATTAGGACTAATTTTATAGCCAAAGCAAATTACAATGCTGTTCTATAAGACTCTCAAAATAATATAAGTGAATCATGAGAGATCAATAATTTCTATAAAATAAAACCACCACCGTGCTCTTAAAGATATAAGTGAAGCACTAGAGCAAAATTTTCTAGCTCAAAAGATATAAGTGAAGCACATAGAGTATTCTAATAAATTCCGATTTATGTGTGTCTCTCCAAAAGGTGTGTACAGCAAGTATGATTGTGGTAAACTAAAAATCAAATACTCAAATCATACAAGACGCTCCAAGCAAAACACATATCATGTGGTGAATAAAAATATAGCCTCAAGTAAAGTTACCGATGGAAGAAGACGAAAGAGGGGATGCCTTCCGGGGCATCCCCGATCCCCAAGCTTAGGCTTTTGGTTGTCCTTGAATTTTACCTTGGGGTGCCTTGGGCATGCCCAAGCTTAGGCTCTTGCCACTCCTTATTCCAAAATCCATCAAATCTTTACCCAAAACTTGAAAACTTCACAACACAAAACTCAACAGAAAATCTCATGAGCCCCGTTAGTATAAGAAAACAAACCACCACTTCAAGGTACTGTAATGAACTCATTCTTTATTTATATTGGTGTTAAACCTATACTGTATTCCAACTTCTCTATGGTTCATACCCCCCGATACTAGCCATAGATTAATCAAAATAAGCAAACAACACACGAAAAACAGAATCTGTCAAAAACAGAACAGTCTGTAGTAATCTGTAGGTTTCGAATACTTCTGTAACCCCAAAAATTCTGAAATAAATTGGTTGATGTGAGGAATTTGTCTATTAATCATCTGCAAAAAGAATAAACCTAATCGCACTCTCCAGTAAAAAAATGGCAGCAAATCTTGTGAGCGCCAAAGTTTCTATTTTTTACAGCAAGATCGCAAAGACTTCCCCCAAGTCTTCCCAAAGATTCTACTTGGCACAAACACTAATTAAAAACATAAAACCACATCTAAACAGAAGCTAGATGAATATTTATTACTAAACAGGAACAAAAAACAAGAAACAAAAAGAAAATTGGGTTGCCTCCCAACAAGCGCTATCGTTTAATGCCCCTAGCTAGGCATTGATAATTTTAATGATGTTCACATGAAACATAGCAATTGAAACACAAAGAGCACATCATATAGCATGTGAAAAACACATCTAAGTCTAACAGACTTCCTATGCATAGGCATCTTATAGGAAAACAAATTATCATAGCAAGCAAAAACTAGCATATGCAAGGAAGAGGAAAGAAACACTAGCAATCTCAACATAACGAGAGGTAATTTAGCAACATGAAAATTTCTACAACCATATTTCCCTCTCTCATAATAATTACATGTAGGATCATAATCAAATTCAACAATGTAGCTATCACATAAAATATTTTCAACACGATCCACATGCATGCAAAGTTGACACTCTTCCAAAATAGTGGGATTAACATTAATTAAAGTCATGACCTCTCCAAACCCACTTTTATATAAAAAAATTGTAAGATTGAACATTCTCCAAAGATGTGGGATCTAAAGTTGACACTCTTCCAAACCCACTTTCAATATTATTGCAAACATTATTACCAATCTCATATTCATCATGGGGCTTAAATAAATTTTCAAGATCATAAGAAGAATCACCCCAATCATGATCGTTGGAACAACTAGATAACATAGCAAAACTAGCATCCCCAAGCTTAGGGTTTTGCATATTATTAGCACAATTGACATCAATAGAATTTATAGTAAAATCATTGCAATCATGCTTTTGATTCAAGGAACTATCAAGTATGGGTGCAATAGCAATAATCTCATGTTTAACATAAGGAACTATAGAAAATTCATCTCCATAAATGTTGGCATCATGGCTATAAGAATAGCAAGCATCATGTTTATCAAGGGATATTTCAATCAAATCATTGGAATCGTAATTATCTATAGATTTGTGCATATCATTATTTTCTTCCAAAGCAACGGTCATTCTCTCAATAAAGTCCTTAACATAGGCGTTGTGCGCATAGTTTTCATAGCAATATTTAAGTATGTCGGAATTTTCAGATTTGTAGAGAGTAATATCATACTTTTCAATCAAAGAAGCAACTTCATGAGCACCCTTAAAAACGACAAATTCTTCAATTTGTCCGATATAATAGTAACTATAAACACCCTTTCCATAAGAAGATAAGAGTTCATTATCATTGAACTCACATAGGTAGGGAAGGTGTTTTTAGGGTTCTTAGAGCAACAAGTAAAGTCATAAATTTCACAAAGATTCCAAGCATAGCATAGCAAACTATTTATTTGATACCATAAGATCTTCCCCTTTTCGGACAAACAATGACACACAAAATGAGCATGCTCATCTAAAGATTTCCCATCAACTAGGCTAGTTGGGGTTTCAGCACGAGCGCATAAGGATCGAAGATGATCCAAGTAGAACACTTTAAGTGGATCCATATCAGTAGATTTTTAGCAAGCAAATAGAAGGCACATGGAAACACAAACAAAAAGACATACGGGAAGAAGGCGAAGAAAAGGCAAAGGTGAAGTGGGGGAGAGGAAAACGAGAGGCAAATTTCAAATAATGTAATGCGAGGGATAAGAGTTTGTCATGGGTTGTAACGCCCTTGATGCGGCTATATGTCCTACGTGTCGAAGCACGACTTAGAGGCATAACCGCATTGAAAGCAATGTCGCAAGTGAGGTAATCTTCACACAACCCATGTAATACATAAGGGAAAGAGATACATAGTTGGCTTACACTCGCCACTTCACACAATTACATGAATAAAGCATTACATCATCCAAATACAATCAAGGTCCGACTACTGAACCAAAATAAAAGAAGAACCCCAAATGCGACAAGGTCCCCGATCGACCCCAACTGGGCTCCACTATTGAACAACTAGAGCGAAACAACACAAAGGACAAGATCTTCATCGAGCTCCTCCTTGAGCTTGGTTGCGTCATCTGCACGGTTCAACGGCACCTGCAAGCTGGTTTTGGAAGTATCTGTGAGTCACGGGGACTCAGCAATCTCACACCCTCGCGATCAAGACTATTTAAGCTTATGGGTAAGGTAAAGGTATGAGGTGGAGCTGCAGCAAGCGACTAACATATATGGTGGCTAACATACGCAAATGAGAGCAAGAAGAGAAGGCAAAGCACGGTCGATAAAAGTATGATCAAGAAGTGATCCTAGAACAACCTACGTCAAGCATAACTCCAACACTATGTTCACTTCCCGGACTCCGCCGGAAAGAGACCATCACGGTTATACACACGGTTGATGCATTTTAATTAAGGTCAACTTCAGGTTTTCTACAACCGGACGTTAACAAATTCCCATCTGCCCATAACCGCGGGCACGGCTTTCGAAAGTTCAAATCCCTGCAGGGGTGTCCCAACTTAGCCCATCACAAGCTCTCATGGTCAACGAAGGATATTCCTTCTAGCGAGAAGACCCGATCAGACTCGGAATCCCGGTTACAAGACATCCTCGACAATGGTAAAACAAGTCCAGCAAGACCACCCGCTGTGCCGACAAATCCCGATAGGAGCTGCACATATCTCGTTCTCAGGGCACACCGGATAAGCTAAGCGTACGGGAGCCAACGTAACCCAAGTTGCCAAGGGACGGCCCCGCACGGTGCTCTGGGTTGGACCAACACTTAGACAAGCACTGGCCCGGGGGTTTAAAATAAAGATGACCCTCGGGATGCGTGATTCCCAAGGGAAAAAGGCTAGGTGGCAAATGGTAAAACCAAGGTTGGGCCTTGCTGGAGGAGTTTTATTCAAGGTGATCTGTCAAGGGGTTCCCATTATAACCCAACCGCGTAAGGAACGCAAAATCCGGGAACATAACACCAATATGACGGAAACTAGGGCGGCAAGAGTGGAACAAAACACCAGGCATAAGGCCGAGCCTTCCACCCTTTACCAAGTATATAGATGCATTAATTAAATAAGATATATTGTGATATCCCAACAAGTAAACATGTTCCAACAAGGAACAACATCTCCATGTTCCAACAAGGAACAAACTTCAATCTTCACCTGCAACTAACAATGCTATAAGAGGGGCTGAGCAAAGCGGTGACATAGCCAGACAACGGTTTGCTAGGACAAGGTGGGTTAGAGGCTTGGTTCAACAATATGGGAGGCATGATAAGCAACTGGTAGGTATCGCAACATAGGCATAGCAAAAGAGCGAGCAACTAGCAAGCAAAGATAGAAGTGATTTCGAGGGTATGGTCATCTTGCCTGAGATCCCGCAAGGAAGAAGAACGAGTCCACGAAGAAGACAAACGGACGTAGTCGTACGGATCCTCACAACTCCGGAAGAAACTGAAGCTAACGCGAGAAGTAACCCGGAAAGAAGCAAACAACATAGTAAAACGACCATCACATAAACATGGCATGATGCACAAACAAGTATGATGCATGTCCGGTTTAAATATGCATGGCATGGCAAAGTGCACAAACAAAACTACAAATTAAGTGGAGCTGAATATGCAACGAGTTGCATATTGACGGACACCACAATAATTATTTAGTTCTCCCTCGTTTAGATACCCAACAATATTAAATGTTGATTAACATGGCAAGAGGTGAGGCATAACAAAACTACACCATATAAACAATTTAAATGGGGCCGGATATAACAAATAACGAATCCGGTAAATGCCCATATGCATTAGTAATTTATTGCAACAACAATTTAAACATTTTAATTGTTGTTATCATGATGCGGACGACATGAACAAGTTTATGCAATTTTTATTAAAAGTTGACAAGAGCATTATGAAGCATTTGTCATCGTGGTGGAAAGAAAAGGGGTGCCACGGTGACGATAACGAAACGGTGCCACGTCAACGTTCCGGTTCCGGTAACTCGATTGAGATATCGATGCAAAGGAGAAGTGTGCGGATGCGTGCAAAAGATGGTGGGGCGCTCCCGGATTCCGGGTGTCCCACGAGTTGGCGACAAGGAAACGAGTGACAATTTGGACGCGGTGCAAACATGAGCATCCCAAACATCGCAAGCATTCGTTCACGGACGTCGTCTCGGGGTTATACCTTGGAAGTGTGCAAACGGGATGGCTCTCGTTCGGTGCCAAGTAGAGGAAGTAGACGTTCGTAGTGGAAGTAGTCGTTCTCGCATGCTCTAGGGTTGATGGTAGAGGTTCTCGCGATCTCGGCGATGGTAGTTGTACATGTAGGCGGTAGACGAACTTGACGGTTCCGTTACCCGGTTCTTCGGAGACGGAAGTAGTCGTACACGTTCCGTAGATATTCATGTCATCGGTGTCGTGGTACTTGGGGTCTTCGGACTCTCCGGTCCCGTTCTTGTGACGGCAGTCATTCACGTTTGTTCGGAGAGGTACTAGACGCACCCCGGATCTGTAGTTGTACACGCATGTAGATGAACTTGGCGGGTCCTCGACGTCCTGGTACTTGGTGTTCGGTGCGGTACTGGATGAATCCCGAAACGGTCTTAGGCGTCTTCGCGCGTAGGGGTACTTGGCGTTTTCCGAGATGGTCTTGGCATAACCATGCGTAGAGGTACTTTGCAGATCCGTGGAACTTGCGGGCTTGGTCTCACCGAAAAGGGCTCTTGGCGGTTCCATTCAGGAAGTATGCAACGGATCGAAGCTAGCAACTGGTGGCACTTGACTCGGGCAAGGGCAGCGCTGGAGAGGAAGCAGGAGCATGGCGAGGTGGATGAGCTTCTGTGGATGCTCGCCGGAGGCGAACGGCGGCGAGGCAGGGCATCGTCCTGCTGGTTCGAGGGGCACATAACCATGGCAAGGTGCGCGAGGAAGAAGCCCAGGGCGCGGGGCTTCGAGGCGAGGAGGAGGCCATGGCAGGAGGCGCGGGGGCACTCTCTGGCAGCTCGAAGCGAAGGTGAACGGCGGCGAGGAGGCCGACGGGCTCCGGCCTGGTCCCCTGGACCGAAGGAGGAGGGAGGATGAGGGGCGCTGGAGGGAGAGATGGGGGTCGGCACAAGAGAGAGAGAGGGAAGGAGGAGGTCAAGCGAGGGAGAGATGGAGGATCGAGGGCGCAGCCCTATGCGTGTGGAGCTCTCCCTCCTTCTCTGATTGTAGGGCGGCGCAGGAGGAGGACGAAGGCTCCTGCGTGCGAGGGGAAGGGTCGATGGGGAGAGGCAAGATGGGATCGGGCTTCCTGGCGGCGGCAGGGGAGAGATGGAGAGGAGGTGAGGATCGGGAGGTGGACTGGTGGAGAGAATGTGCGGTCTAGGGTTAGAAAAAGGCGGCTGGGCCTTGGGAGGCCGGCCCAATGGGAAGGAAAACAGCCAGGCTGCTGGGCTCTCTCTTATCTCACCAACTCTTTTTTTAACTAAATAAAAGAAAAGAAACTTGGAAGAAAAGCCGAGAGGGATTGCAGTGGAGTTTGGACATGAAGTAAATTTTCTCAGAGTCACAAAAATGAGCCTGATCCACGAAAAATGGAAATGATCACGTGGGTGAAGTTTGAAACGAACTCATTTGAATTTAATTCAAATGGTTTTGCATAGGAAGTAGGTGATAGGGAGGTCCAAAAATGTTGAGGTTTTTGGTGGAGCTCCGGAATATGATGAAAGAATATATGGCAAGATTGTAGACCAAGAATTAAGATAACAAAGGCATTGGGATAATTTGCAAGTGTGTTATGGTGAATTCCAAAATAAAGGAATATTTAATATAGCTCCCTAATAATAGTAGGAGACCTTTATATGTTATAAAGAGAATTTCACCATGTGAACTCCCTCGATTTAAATGGATCGAAGATCCATACGGTTTATTTGGTTGAGTTTTAAAACGGGTTGCATGATGACATGATGCAATGCACATGATGCAAAGATGAATGCAACGAACCAAACAAAATACACGACAAATATCGGAACCCATGGAAGGCATCTGAAGCTCCGGTCTTGGGGCGTTACAGCACTCCACCACTACGAGAGGATCTCGTCCCGAGATCTAGAATGGCACCAGAGGGAAAACAGAAGAGAAAGAGAAGAGGTAAGACTAAGTTGCTTCTTTGACGAACGAGTGAAACCAAAGAACCTTGAAAAGGTTAAACCATTTCGAGAAAAGAAAACAACGGAGATGACGAAGCTGAAAACACCCCGTTAGAAAATAGGAACAAGGGAGAACAACTTCGGAAAGCACTCCGATTGAAAATAAAAGGAATTGAACATGATCTTGACAAAACAAGAAGATGGGTTGAAGAGAGCAACATCACAATGCCTCCAGAAAAAAAAGAATGGAATGGAATGAACGAAGGGAAACAAGATCTTGAGAGAGCACGCTTACAACAAATGCTAGAATGGAGTTATTGGAAAACCAACAACGAAAAGAATAAGCTTGATATGGTCTTGTGGAGTACATCTCAAATTAAGAGATGACAACCTGCCACTCACGGGAAAAGAATTGGATTGATATGAACAAGGAGACGAGAAAGTAATTCACTGGGAGGATAAAGAAGAACTTGGGTCCTTTATAAGCACCATAGATAGCAACAATCCTTAGGGAAGGTTTTAGGTGAAATATAACCCAAGATAACTCCAATGACGAGATTGATGGATTTAAAGTATCTCATTCTTAAAAACATGTGAATCATGGAACATGAACTCAGATTACCAAGAATGACATAATACCACCTCCAATGATACAGAAGAAAGAATTGCACTCTAGATAGCAAAATGAAGAATGCTTGAATTCCTCTGAAAAGAATCTTGATGAACACTTCTAGAAGGAATTAAATCTTTGATGAACCATCATGTAGAACCTCCATGAAGAACTCCGTTAAACAAAAGAATGATCAAACGGAAAGAAAGGGTAGTTGAAAACACAAGGTGGAACCGTGTAAAGATTTAGACAGATCTCCGTGATTACATAATTGCGAGAGCTTGGAACTCCGGGAAAGAAAGATGAGCACTTGAAACTAAGAAGATGTATGATGAACCACTCCGGAATAAGGAATTGAATCATTTGGATGAAACAAGAATAAGAATTACATTATGCTTATCCTTCACCAATTAAATTGATGACAATCAACGGATTTGGCACACTGCTTATTCTCGTAGCAAGGATTAAGAGAGATATAGCACCAACTTGGGAAGGTCTTCTATGAACCACGGGTAGGATTGACAACGAATAAATTGATAAGGAAGAGAAATCTGGAAGAACCACCATAAGAAATGAAAATGAACGAAGAAAAGATAAAGGAACATCGGGAAGAATTATGAAATGAACGAAGATACTTGAGAGAATTTAGATACAACTGAAACGAAGAGATCACGCGTTGATTAAAGAATATTGAATGATGCACCGGTGAGATTTGGGGAACGGGAGCTGAAAGCTGAGAATGAACAAGTCTTCTGAAATGATGGGCTCCAGATAATCGAACTAAAAATACCCTTGAATATCTCCTGATGGGTGAAAAAGATTCTCACAATCGAAAATAATTATGAGAGGATGGAAACAAGCTAGCACCATGAATCTTGAAGAGAATGGAGCAAGATTAAAGAGAACCTCTACTTCGGTCTTCAATATCTGAGAATGACGATGAGAAACACCACCAAATTGTTGAGATACTCCGAGATGAAAAATGGAAAGGTTGAACCAACGATGAAAGAATTTGAAAGATCAAGGGGAAAGGCATTTGACTGATAACAATTCATTCTTACGTCAATTTTGAAATGAATTTGAGAATAACTCCGGAAAAATAAGAAGAGTCAGGTAAGATCCTGGAAAAAGACCCGTGGGTTAGGGCCCACTCAAAAGAAAACACCGTTGAATGATTTGAAAGAGAGGTTGCACCGGTTGAATTAAATGACTTGAAAGAGATAACATCCTCGAAAGAGTTTGAATGAAAGCAGAGTGGAAACACGAATCTTGGAGATATCTTCAGCACTCCAGAATAATAGAATAGCGAGAAGTGAATGAATATGAGGAGCACCGGCATGAGAGGGTATTTGAAACGAGGAAAAAGATATGATCAACACCGAAAGCTTGAATTAAATCCACCGGAGAAGAAAATGAGTGACGAGAGACGAACTTGAAGCTTCGTTAGCATCTTCTTGAGAATCACCGGATAAGAATATTGATGGAAAAGGAATGGAGAAGATTCCCATTAATAAAAGGATACTTGAATAAGAAATCCGAGTCCTTGAATAAACAAGGGTGGGTGGGCGGGAAAAAAAGCAAAAGCAACTTGGAGACGGATGAAGCAAACACCGTTGAGAAGAACTGATGCTTGGTCTTGCGGATGTTGAAATGATCGGATCTACTTGAAGAGAAGCACGCCGGTTAAAAAAGGATTGACAAAACAATCTTCATGATCAAGAAGGATTAGTGTTCACATTGGGGTATGAGAACACCGCTTAGGAAAAGGTATGGAATCAACATTTGACTTCGAAGCAACTCAAATACCACAACTCAAAAAAAACAAAACAAAGGATTGGCTTGCAAAATAAGCCGGAACAAACATATGATAGAGATTTCGTCCGAAGTTTTTGTGGTGGGGCCTACACGGGCTCGATCGTACAGCACCATCATGTACAAGGCAGTGCACATGACATACGAAGCGTCCCCGAGTTGGCATAGCCAAGGACTCTTTAAGACACAACGAGACCACTGTAAAACCAACCGTGAATAGGCGGACCACTAGACATCGAACCCCAATTTCATATCATACATCTGTCGGAAAGATATCCTAAGAGTTACTTGAATTCCCACTTATAAACTCCCGAAATTTTCCGGTTATGCAATCAGGTGTTGGGGATACAGGGGAAGCATAATATCTCACCCAAACTAGCAAATCCTACATCCAGCTGTATCCATCCATCAACACATAACCAAGAAACCTTCGGAAATCATCTACCTCAACCTTCGAAAAGCATCCGTTATACAAGTTATGGCAATACTCCCGAACTCCCGCCCCAGTACTGGGTGGCGTCGAGGTTATCTCACCAACAACTGCATAAAAGAGATTTTCGTTGTCGGCGAAACTAAACTCAGGTATTGCAGAACTGCAACGATAAAATTGTGACGACAACACCTTGGAGCTCAACTCCCCGGGACACTGCCACAACCCCTAATTGTCAGGAGGCACCAAGAACAATGTTCTCGTCACAAAACCATCGGAACGATTCCAAGATACCCGCGTGATCCTAAATTTTTTTTTGTGAAAATTTGAGAAGAGAAGAGTCAAAACTCTACGTTAGGATGCCTCACCAGAGCGACGAAGGGACTGGGGAGTAAAAAGAATTCCTAAACTCTCCGATATATAATTCCTAATGACTCAAAACATTTTTCTAGACTCAACCCGTCAGCTAATTCGATCAAGCAGGGGGCTCCTAAGGTTGGGGAAGGCTCTGATACCAACTTGTAACGCCCTCGATGCAGTTATATCTCCTACGTGTCGAAGCACGACTTAGAGGCATAACCGCATTGAAAGCAATGTCGCAAGTGAGGTAATCTTCACACAACCCATGTAATACATAAGGGAAAGAGATACATAGTTGGCTTACACTCACCACTTCACACAATTACATGAATAAAGCATTACATCATCTAAATACAATCAAGGTCCGACTACGGAACAAAAAATAAAAGAAGAACCCCAAATGCGACAAGGTCCCCGATCGACCCCAACTGGGCTCCACTACTGAACAACTAGAGCGAAACAACACAAAGGACAAGATCTTCATCGAGCTCCTCCTTGAGCTTGGTTGCGTCATCTGCACGGTTCAACGGCACCTGCAAGCTGGTTTTGGAAGTATCTGTGAGTCACGGGGACTCAGCAATCTCACACCCTCGCGATCAAGACTATTTAAGCTTATGGGTAAGGTAAAGGTATGAGGTGGAGCCGCAACAAGCGACTAGCATATATGGTGGCTAACATACGCAAATGAGAGCGAGACGAGAAGGCAAAGCATGGTCGATAAAAGTATGATCAAGAAGTGATCCTAGAACAACCTACGTCAAGCATAACTCCAACACCGTGTTCACTTACCGGACTCCGCCGGAAAGAGACCATCACGGTTACACACGCGGTTGATGCATTTTAATTAAGGTCAACTTCAGGTTTTCTACAACCGGACGTTAACAAATTCCCATCTGCCCATAACCGCGGGCACGGCTTTCGAAAGTTCAAATCCCTGCAGGGGTGTCCCAACTTAGCCCATCACAAGCTCTCACGGTCAACGAAGGATATTCCTTCTAGCGGGAAGACCCGATCAGTCTCGGAATCCCGGTTAAAAGACATCCTCGACAATGGTAAAACAAGTCCAGCAAGACCACCCGCTGTGCCGACAAATCCCGATAGGAGCTGCACATATCTCGTTCTTAGGGCACACCGGATAAGCTAAGCGTACAGGAGCCAACGTAACCCAAGTTGCCAAGGGACGGCCTCGCATGGTGCTCTGGGTTGGACCAACACTTAGACAAGCACTGGCCCGGGGGTTTAAAATAAAGATGACCCTCGGGATGCGCGACTCCCAAGGGAAAAAGGCTAGGTGGCAAATGGTAAAACCAAGGTTGGGCCTTGCTGGAGGAGTTTTATTCAAGGCGAACTGTTAAGGGGTTCCCATTATAACCCAACCGCATAAGGAACGCAAAATCCGGGAACATAACACCGATATGACGGAAACTAGGGCGGCAAGAGTGGAACAAAACACCAGGCATAAGGCCGAGCCTTCCACCCTTTACCAAGTATATAGATGCATTAATTAAATAAGATATATTGTGATATCCCAACAAGTAAACATGTTCCAACAAGGAACAACATCTCCATGTTCCAACAAGGAACAAACTTCAATCTTCACCTGCAACTAACAATGCTATAAGAGGGGCTGAGCAAAGCGGTAACATAGCCAAACAACGGTTTGCTAGGACAAGGTGGGTTAGAGGCTTGGTTCAACAATATGGGAGGCATGATAAGCAACTGATAGGTATCGCAGCATAGGCATAGCAAAAGAGCGAGCAACTAGCAAGCAAAGATAGAAGTGATTTCGAGGGTATGGTCATCTTGCCTGAGATCCCGCAAGGAAGAAGAACGAGTCCACGAAGAAGACAAATAGACGTAGTCGAACGGATCCTCACAACTCCGGAACGAAACCGAAGCTAACGCGAGAAGTAACCCGGAAAGAAGCAAACAACATAGTAAAACGACCATCACATAAACATGGCATGATGCACAAACAAGTATGATGCATGTCCGGTTTAAATATGCATGGCATGGCAAAGTGCACAAACAAAACTACAAATTAAGTGGAGCTGAATATGCAACGAGTTGCATATTGACAGACACCACAATAATTATTTAGTTCTCTCTCGTTTAGGTACACAACAATATTAAATGTTGATTAACATGGCAAGAGGTGAGGCATAATAAAACTACACCATCTAAACAATTTAAATGGGGCCGGATATAACAAATAACGTATCCGGTAAATCCCCATGTGCATTAGTAATTTATTGCAAAAACAATTTAAACATTTTAATTGTTGTTATCATGATGCGGATGACATGAACAAGTTTATGCAATTTTTATTAAAAGTTGACAAGAGCATTATGAAGCATTTGTCACCGTGGTGGAAAGAAAAGGGGTGCCACGGCAACGATAACGAAACGATGCCACGGCAACGTTCCGGTTCCGGTAACTCGATTGAGATATCGATGCAAAGGAGAAGTGTGCGGATGCGTGCAAAAGATGGTGGGGTGCTCCCGGATTCCGGGTGTCCCACGAGTTGGCGACAAGGAAACGAGTGACAATTTGGACACGGTGCAAACATGAGCATCCCAAACATCGCAAGCATTCGTTCACGGACATCGTCTCGGAGTTATACCTTCGAAGTGTGCAAACGGGACGGCTCTCGTTCGGTGCCAAGTAGAGGAAGTAGACATTCGTAGTGGAAGTAGTCGTTCTCGCATGCTCTAGGGTCGATGGTAGAGGTTCTCGCGATCTCGGTGATGGTAGTTGTACATGTAGGCGGTAGACGAACTTGACGGTTCCATTACCCGGTTCTTCGGAGACAGAAGTAGTCGTACACGTTCCGTAGATATTCATGTCATCGGTGTCGTGGTACTTGGGGTCTTCGGACTCTCCGGTCTCGTTCTTGCGACGGCAGTCATTCACGTTTGTTCGGAGAGGTACTAGACGCACCCCGAATCTGTAGTCGTACACGCACGTAGATGAACTTGGCGGGTCCTCGACGTCCTGGTACTTGGCGTTCGGTGCGGTACTGGATGAATCCTGAAACGGTCTTAGGCGTCTTCGCGCGTAGGGGTACTTGGCATTTTCCGAGATGGTCTTGGCGTAACCGTGCGTAGAGGTACTTTGTAGATCCGTGGAACTTGCGGGCTTGGTCTCACCGAAAAGGGCTCTTGGCGGTTCCATTCAGGAAGGATGCAACGGATCGAAGCTAGCAACTGGTGGCACTTGACTCAGGCAGGGGCAGCGCTGGAGAGGAAGCAGGAGCATGGCGAGGTGGATGAGCTTCTATGGCGAGGCGGCGAGGCTTCTATGGGAGGCCGGCCCAATGGGAAGGAAAACAACCAGGCTGCTGGGCTCTCTCTTCTCTCACCAACTCTTTTTTTAACTAAATAAAAGAAAAGAAAATTGGAAGAAAAGCCGAGAGGGATTGCAGTGGAGTTTGGACATGAAGTAAATTTTCTCAGAGTCACAAAAATGAGACTGATCCACGAAAAATGGAAATGATCACGTGGGTGAAGTTTGAAACGAACTCATTTGAATTTAATTCAACTGGTTTTGCATAGGAAGTAGGTGATAGGGAGGTCCAAAAATGTTGAGGTTTTTGGTGGAGCTCCGAAATATGATGAAAGAATATATGGCAAGATTGTAGACCAAGAATTAAGATAACAAAGGCATTGGGATAATTTGCAAGTGTGTTATGGTGAATTCCAAAATAAAGGAATATTTAATATAGCTCCCTAATAATAGTAGGAGACCTTTATATGTTATAAAGAGAATTTCACCATGTGAACTCCCTCGATTTAAATGGATCGGAGATCCATACGGTTTATTTGGTTGAGTTTTAAAATGGGTTGCATGATGACATGATGCAATGCACATGATGCAAAGATGAATGCAACGAACCAAACAAAATACACGAAAAATCTCGGAACCCATGGAAGGCATCTAAAGCTCCGGTCTTGGGGCGTTACATGGGTACTTGGTATGTCTTGACTTGTGCGTAGATCTCCCTGGCAACGGCGCCAGAAATCCTTCTTGCTACCTCTTGAGCTTGCGTTGGTTTTCCCTTGAAGAGGAAAGGGTGATGCAGCACAGTAGCGTAAGTATTTCCTTCAGTTTTTGAGAACCAAGGTATCAATCCAGTAGGAGACTACACGCAAGTCACCTAGTACCTGCACAAACAAACAAGAACCTCGCAACCAACGCAATAAAGGGGTTGTCAATCCCTTCACGGTCACTTACGAAAGTGAGATCTGATAGAGATAATAAGATAAATATTTTTGGTATTTTTGTTGTATAGATTGGAAAATAAAGATTGCAAAATATAAATAGCAAGTTGATAGGAAAATAATATGATGGAAGATAGACCCGGGGGCCATAGGTTTCACTAGTGGCTTCTCTCAAGATAGAAAATTCTACGGTTGATGAACAAATTACTGTCGAGCAATTGATAGAAAAGCGCATAGTTATGAGAATATGTAGGCATGATCATGTATATAGGCATCACGTCCGCGACAAGTAGACCGAAACGATTCTGCATCTACTACTATTACTCCACACGTCAACCGCTATCCAGCATGCATCTAGAGTATTAAGTTCATAAGAACAGAGTAATGCATTAGGCAAGATGACATGATGTAGAGGGATAAACTCAAGCAATATGATATGAATCCCATCTTTTTATCCTCGATGGCAACAATACAATATGTGCCTTGCTATCATTGGGAAATGACACCACAAGATTGAACCCAAAGCTAAGCACTTCTTCCATTGCAAGAAAGATCAATCTAGTAGGCAAAACCAAACCGATAATTTGAAGAGACTTGCAGAGATATTTAAATCATGCATAAAAGATTTCAGAGAAGAATCAAATATTGTTCATAGATAATCTTGATCATAAACCCACAAGTCATCGGATCTCGACAAACACACCACAAAAAGAATTACATCGAATAGATCTCCAAGAGAATCGAGGAGAACTTTGTATTGAGATCCAAAGAGAGAGAAGAAGCCATCTAGCTAATAACTATGGACCCGAAGGTCTGTGGTAAACTACTCACACATCATCAGAGAGGCTATGGTATTGATGTAGAAGCCCTCCGTGATCGATTCCCCCTCCGGTGGAGCGCCGGAAAAGGCCCCAAGATGGGATCTCACGGGTACAGAAGGTTGCGGCGGTGGAAATAGGGTTCCGTGGTGCTCTTGGATGTTTTCGGGGTATATGGGTATATATAGGAGGAAGAAGTATGTCGGTGGAGCTGCGAGGGGCCCATGAGGGTGGGGGGCGTGCCTACCCCCCTGGGCGCGCCCTCCTGCCTCGTGGCCTCCTCGCTTCTTTCTTGACATCAACTCCAAGTCTCCTGGATCATGTTTGTTCCAGAAATAAATCTCCCAAAGGTTTCATTCCGTTTGGATTCCGTTTGATATTCCTTTTCTGCGAAACACTGAAATAGGCAAAAAACAGCAATTTGCACTGGGCCTTTGGTTAGTAGGTTAGTCCCAAAGATAATATAAATAGGTATATTAAAGCCCATTAAACATCCAAAACAGATAATATAATAGCGTGGAACAATAAAAAATTATAGATACGTTGGAGACGTATCACTCGCCCCCTATATCCACGTCTGGGGTGCGCGCCGCAGGGTCGGCGGGCAAAGGAACCACGTGGACGGGGTTCTCGCAGGGTCCTTCAAGGCCGGCCGGGCGCAGCCCCCACTCATCAAAAAGGGGCATTTGCCTCACGAAGTCCTCCTTGTTTGAGCAATAGCACAGGAGACAGCCCTCCTCCGGAAGCGTGGCTGGCGCCGGGTCGCCCATCAGAAGCTCGAGCACCATGCACAACGTGTCAGAAGGAAGCGCAGGCACCTGGAGCCTCATGTGGTCCCCGCTGCCGGTGAAGGCCCACATTCGTCGAGAATAATGCTGAAGCGGAGCGGTGCGACACCGAATGAACTCATTCACCACCATCGCCACCGTCTGTTGGGGAATGTAGCATGCAATTTCAAAAAATTCCTACGATCACGCAAGATCTATCTAGGAGATGTATAGCAACAAGAGGGGGAGAGTGTGTCCACGTACCCTCATTGACCGAAAGTGAAAGCGTTAGGTTAACGCGGTTGATGTAGTTGAACGTCTTCACGATCCAACCGATCAAGTACCGAATGTACGGCACCTCCGAGTTCAACACACGTTCAGCTCGATGATGTCCCTCGAACTCTTGATCCAGCAGAGTGTCGAGGGAGAGTTAGGTCAGCACGATGTCGCGGTGACGGTGATGGTGATGTGATCCACGCAGGGCTTTGCCTAAGCACTACATGAATATGACCGGAGGAGTAAACCATGGAGAGAGACGTCGCACACGGCTTGGAACAGTTGGTGTGTCTCCAAGGGGTGCCCTTCCCATGTATATAAAAGGAGGGAGAGGGAGGAGGCCACCGAGGGGGCGCGCCATAAGGGGGGAAACCGACTAGGACTCCCAATCCTAGTTGCCCCCTTTCCTTTTTACGGAGGGGAAAAGGGGGGAAGGAGAAGGAGAGGGAGAGGGAGAGAAGGAAAGGGGGCCGCGCCCCCTCCCCTTGTCCAATTCGGACTCCCTTGGAGGGGCGCCACCCTTGCGGGCTCCCCTCTCTCTCCACTAAGGCCCATGTAGGCCCATTACTTACCCAGGGGGGTTCCGGTAACCTCCCGGTACTCCGAAAAATACCCGAACCATTCCGAAACCATTCTAGTGTCCGAATACCATCATCCAATATATCAATCTTTACCTCTCGACCACTTCGAGACTCCTCGTTATGTCTGTGATCTCATCCGGGACTCTGAACAATCTGCGGTCACCAAAACACATAACTCATAATACAAATCGTCATCGAACGTTAAGCGTGCGGACCCTACGGGTTCGAGAACTATGTAGACATGACCGAGACATATCTTCGGTCAATAACCAACAGCGGAACCTGGATTCTCATATTGGTTCCTACATAATCTACGAAGATCTTTATTGATCAAACCACAATGACAACATATGTTATTCCCTTTGTCATCGGTATGTTACATGCCCGAGATTCGCTCGTCGGTATCAACATACCTAGTTCAATCTCGTTACTGGCAAGTCTCCTTACTCGTTCCGTAATGCATCATCCTGCTACTAACTCATTAGTCACATTGCTTGCAAGGCTTATCGTGATGTGCATTACTGAGAGGGCCCAGAGATACCTCTCTGATACTCAGAGTGAAAAATCCTAATCTCGATCTATGTCAACCCAAAAAACACCTTCGGAGACACCTGCAGAGCATCTTTATAGTCACCCAGTTACGTTGTGACGTTTGATAGCACACAAGGTGTTCCTCCGGTATTCGAGAGCAGCATAATCTCATAGTCAAAGGAATATGTATAAGTCATGAAGAAAGCAATAGCAATAAAACTTAACGACCATTATGCTAAGCTAACAGATGGGTCTAGTCCATCACATCATTCTCTAATGATGTGATCCCGTTCATCAAATGATAACACATGTCTATGGTCAGGAAACTTAACCATGTTTAATTAACGAGCTAGTCAAGTAGATGCATACTAGGGACACTCTGTTTTGTCTATGTATTCACACATGTATCAAGTTTCCAGTTAATACAATTCTAGCATGAATAATAAACATTTATCATGATATAAGGAAATATAAATAACAACTTTATTATTTCCTCTAAGGCATATTTCCTTCAGTCTCCCACTTGCACTAGAGTCAATAATCTAGATTACATTGTAATGATTCTAACACTCGTGGAGTCTTGGTGCTGATCATGTTTTGCTCGTGGAAGAGGCTTACTAAACGGGTCTGCAAGATTCAGATCCATATGTATTTTGCGAATCTCTATGTCTCCCTCCTTGACTTGCTCGCAGATGGAATTGAAGCGTCTCTTGATATGTTTGGTTCTCTTGTGAAATCTGGATTGCTTTGCTAAGGCAATTTCTCCAGTATTGTCACAAAAGATTTTCATTGGTCTCGATGCACTAGGTATTACATCAAGATCAGATATGAACTCCTTCATCCAGACTCCTTCATTCGCTGCTTCCGAAGCAACTATGTACTCCGCTTCACACATAGATCCCGCCACGACGCTCTGCTTGGAACTGCACCAACTAACAACTCCACCATTCAATATAAATATGTATCCGGTTTGCGACTTAGACTCATCTGGATCAGTGTCAAATCTTGCATCTACGTAACCATTTACGACAAGCCCTTTGTCACCTCCATAAACGAGAAACATATCCTTAGTCCTTTTTAGGTATTTCAGGATGTTCTTGACCATTGTCCAGTGATCCACTCCTGGATTACCTTGGTACCTCCCTGCTAAACTTATAGCAAGGCACACATCAGGTCTGGTACACAACATTGCATACATGATAGACCTTATGGCTGAGGTATAGGGAATGCCTTTCATTTTCTCTCTATCTTCTGCTGTGGTCGGGCATTGAGTCTGACTTAACTTCACACCTTGTAACACATGCAAGAACCCTTTCTTTGACTGATCCATTTTGAACTTCTTCAAAACTTTATCAAGGTATGTGCTTTGTGAAAGTCCAATTAAGCATCTTGATCTATCTCTATATATCTTGATGCCCACTATATAAGCAGCTTCACCGAGGTCTTTCAAGTATCGCTTTATGCTACCCAGAAATTCTATATCATTTCCAATCAACAATATGCACTACAAAAAAAGACACACCTGTGACATTTTGGGCTGAACGAATTTTTTACTTCTATGACGATAATTGTGACGAAACCCAGTATCATCATAGATGTGGTGGGATCCTACTTCTATGACAAAAATCATGACAGAAAATCGGCTTTTCGTCCTGGGCGGGCCGAAGACACAGCTGCATGACATTCTTTGGGCCGTCCATGATGGAAAAAACCCTGGTAGAAGCAAGGGCGAGGAAAATATCGGGGGAGTTCTCGGTTACGGTGGGTGGTCGGGGGCCGAGCGATGCGCATTTCTCTCATACGTACACGCGTGTGTGCGAGGCGTTGTGCTCTAACTGAAGCCGAGTGAGGCGTTGGGCTCTAACTGAACCCGAGCAGTTGCACTAGCTACGTTACTGAACCCGAGCAATCGATCCCTTGCTGTTAACTGAACCCGAGTGATTCCTTTGCTATTGCTGCTAAATGAAGCCGATCGATGCTGCCTCTGGGTGAACAGTGAGCATTGTTGGGGGGGGGGGGGTTGGATGAACAGTTCCCGGTGGGGGGTTGGATGAATAGGACCTCGTGGTAGTAGAGGTCGTTGCCGCTGGATGAACAGGACCCCGATCGAGCCGGTTGGGGTGGATGATGAAAGGATCGAGAAGAGGTGTCTAGAGGGGGGGGGGGTGAATAGACTCTAATCAAGAAAAGTTATAGTTTTTAATTCTTTAGGTTCATGTGGAGTATTAGCACAAGTTTAAACATTCACAATACATATCAAGCAAGCAAGCAAGCATACAAAGAGTATATGAGCAGTGGAAATTAAAGCATGCAAGTTGCAAGAATGTAAAGAGAAGGGATTGGAGTGTGCAAACGCAATTTGGAGACACGGAGATTTTTGGCGTGGTCCCAATAGGTGGTGCTATCGTACATTCATGTTGATGGAGACTTCAACCCACGAAGGGTAATGGTTGCGCGAGTCCATGGAGGGCTCCACCCACGAAGGGTCCACGAAGAAGCAACCTTGCCTATCCCACCATGGCCATCGCCCACGAGGGACTTGCCTCACTAGGGTAGATCTTCACGAAGTAGGCGATCTCCTTGCCCTTACAAACTCCTTGGTTCAACTCCACAATCTTGTCGGAGGCTCCCAAGTGACACCTAGCCAATCTAGGAGACACCACTCTCCAAGGAGTAACAAACGGTGTGTTGATGATGAACTCCTTGCTCTTGTGCTTCAAATGATAGTCTCCCCAACACTCAACTCTCTCTCATAGGATTGGATTTGGTTGAAAGAAGATTTGAGTGGAAAGCAACTTGGGGAAGGCTAGAGATCAAGATTTATGTGGTTGGAATGGAATATCTTGACCTCAACACAAGTGTAGGTGGTTCTCTCTAAGAAAATATGTATTGGAAGTGTAGGCATGTTCTGATGGCTCTCTCCACGAATGAAGAGTGGGTGGAGGGGTATATATAGCCTCCACACAAAATCTAACCATTACACACAAATCACCAAACTCGGTGCGACCGATTCAGAGAACTCGATCAGACCGATTTTGATTCATAATGTGACCGTTAGGTGTTTCGATGGGACCGACTGGATCAACTCGGTGGGACCGATGTGCTAGGTTAGGGTAAATCCAAAACTCGGTTTGACCGATTACTCAAACTCAGTGGGACCAATTTGGGTAATAAGCGAAACCGAGAGTTGGCCAAGCAAACTCGGTGGGGCCGATTGCATATCTCGGTTGTAACGCCCTTGATGCGGCTATATCTCCCACGTGTCGAAGCACGACTTAGAGGCATAACCGCATTGAAAGCAATGTCGCAAGTGAGGTAATCTTCACACAACCCATGTAATACATAAGGGAAAGGGATACATAGTTGGCTTACAATCGCCACTTCACACAATTACAAGAACAAAGCATTACATCAACCAGATACAAACAGGGTCCGACTACGGAACCAAAATAAAAGAAGACTACCCCAAATGCTACACAGATCCCCGATCGTCCCGACTGGGCTCCACTACCGATCAACTAGAACGAAACAACACAAAGGACAAGATCTTCATCGAGCTCCTCCTTGAGCTTGGTTGCGTCACCTGCATGGTCTCATCGGCACCTGCAAGCTGGTTTTGGAAGTATTTGTGAGTCACGGGGACTCAGCAATCTCGCACCCTCGCGATCAAGACTATTTAAGCTTATGGGTAAGGTAAAGGTATGAGGTGGAGCTGCAGCAAGCGACTAGCATATATGGTGGCTAACATACGCCAATGAGAGCGAGAAGAGAAGGCAAAGCACGGTCGATAAAAGTATGATCAAGAAGTGATCCTAAAACAACCTACGTCAAGCATAACTCCAACACCGTGTTCACTTCCCGAACTCCGCCGGAAAGAGACCCTCACGGTTACACACGCGGTTGATGTATTTTAATTAAGGTCAACTTCAGGTTTTCTACAACCGGACGTTAACAAATTCCCATCTGCCCATAACCGCTGGCACGGCTTTCGAAAGTTCAAATCCCTGCAGGGGTGTCCCAACTTAGCCCATGACAAGCTCTCACGGTCAACGAAGGATATTCCTTCTAGCGTGAAGACCCGATCAGACTCGGAATCCTGGTTACAAGACATCCTCGACAATGGTAAAACAAGTCCAGCAAGACCACCTGCTGTGCCGACAATCCTGATAGGAGCTGCACATATCTCGTTCTCAGGGCACACCGGGTAAGCTAAGCGTACGGGAGCCAACGTAACCCAAGTTGCCAAGGGACGGCCCCGCACGGTGCTCTGGGTTGGACCAACACTTAGACAAGCACTGGCCCGGGGGGGTTAAAATAAGATGACCCTTGGGCTGGCCTAACCCGAGGGAAAAAGAGGCTAGGTGGCAAATGGTAAAACCAATGTTGGGCCTTGCTGGAGGAGTTTTATTCAAGGCGAACTGTCAAGGGGTTCCCATTATAACCCAACCGCGTAAGGAACACAAAATCCGGGAACATAACACCGATATGACAGAAACTAGGGCGGCAAGAGTGGAACAAAACACCAGGCATAAGGCCGAGCCTTCCACCCTTTACCAAGTATATAGATGCATTAATTAGATAAGATATATTGTGATATCCCAACAAGTAAACATGTTCCAACAAGGAACAACATCTCCATGTTCCAACAAGGAACAAACTTCAATCTTCACCTACAACTAACAACGCTATAAGAGGGGCTGAGCAAAGCGGTAACATAGCCAAACAACGGTTTGCTAGGACAAGGTGGGTTAGAAGCTTGGTTGAACAATATGGGAGGCATGATAAGCAAGTGGTAGGCATCGTAGCATAGACATAGCAAAAGAGCGAGCATCTAGCATAGAAAATATAGAAGTGATTTCGAGGGTATGATCATCTTGCCTGAAATCCCGCAAGGAAGAAGAACGAGTCCACGAAGAAGACAAACGGACGTAGTCAACAGATCCTCACAAATGCAACGTTATCGGAACCAACCCGAAGAAGCAACACCGGAAAGGATCAAACAACATAGTAAACAACCATCACATAATCATGGCATGATGGACAATCAAGTATGATGCATGTCCGGTTTAATGAAGCATGGCATGGCAGAGTGCACAAGCAACCCTACAAATTAAGTGGAGCACAATATGCAACTCCGTTGCATATTGATGAAACACCACATTCAAGTTATTTAGTTCGATCTCGTTTATGTACCCCAACAATATTAAATGTTGTTAAACATGGCAAGAGGGTGAAGCAAATGAAACCTACCTATCTAGGCAAGTTTAAATGAGGCCGGAACAACAAACAACAAGTCCGGAAAACCCTCATATGCATATATTTGGTTTGGTACTGTTCTGCCCTAAACCATATTTTGTAGTTGTTAAACATGCAAAGTGATGCCACCATGTTAAACTAGGCATTTTTCTACCCCATTTACATATAAAGTTTGTTTAAAACCGAGCTACGGTTAATTAGTTATGAATTAAAGCATTATAACATGGCATAGGAGCAAATTTAAACAAAAAACATTTTAAACATATTGAATATGGGTGAAGGTGACATATTATGAAACTAGACACAATTCTAAGCAAGTTTCATATATAAATTGTTTTAATCCGATGCACGGTTATTAAGTTATTATATGCATGAAGTTTAGGGGCCATTCTGCAAAACTGACACTCTCTGGAAAAATAGCTAAACCGCAGAGCCTAAAAAAACTACATGGGCCGGAACTGCTGCCCAACAGCGGGGAAAAGAAAAAAAACAAACATCCTGAGGCGCTGGGGCTTCTCACCCATGGGCCTTGCCCAGTCGGAGGAAGATGCAGGCCGCGAAGGGAGGCGCCGGGCCTTGGAGAGGCAAAGAGGCCCATGCGCGTGGAGGACGCTGGCGCGCGCGTTCGCTGTTCGTTCTCTGCTCGACAGAGACAAAGCAGCAGCGACGGCAGGGGCGCAGCGGCTGCTCCATCCGGCGAGATGCCGGTGAGGAAGGCAAGGCGGCGCAGGGCAGATGCGGATCTGGTCGACGACGGGGTCGAGGAAGCTTCGGGCGGCAGCGGAGCCTCAGGCGACGGACGGGCGACGAGGAGGTCGTCCATGGCGACGGGAACCTGCAGGGGTCTTTGTAGGCGCTTGGACAATGAGGAGGTCAGGGCGCCGGCGGACGGCGATGCGGTGTCTGGACGGTGAGGTAGGAGACGGGAAGGAGAGGGCACACAGCGGCTTCGGTCGCTGGCGGCCACGACATCAGGGCGCGAGCCTCGTTTGTTTCCTGGCAGAGAAGAAGTCAAACGAGAGGGAGAGGTTAGAGGAGGAAAGAGAGGAAAGACAGGGGAGAAATGGAGACAGGTGGCGACTCATCTACTCATCTTGCAGGTTCGGGCAGCGGACGAGGCATCTCCGGTGGTGGCGCTCGCCAACGCGGTCGTCGAGCAGGGGAGGCCATGGCATGGTGCTTGCCTTCTGCAACTTCCTGGAGAGGACAGAGCGCAAGTGAGAGAGGAAACAAAGGAAAGGGAGATACAGGGGAGGAGAGGAGCTGGACGAGGCCGGTCCTGGTCGTCGGCGCTGCGGCCGTGAGCTGGTGGAGGCCCTCAGATACTGCTGCGACTGAACGGGGAGGCAAGGGGGTCGGGCACGGCTGCGCTGGTCTCCGGCGAGGCCGGTTGAAGTCGGCGACCTCAGGCAGGGGAGCTCGGCTCCTGGATCGAGAGGGTGGGCACGGGAAGGATGGATCGGAGGGGATGCACTGGTTGGGCGAGGGGGTCGAGGAGGATCGGGCGAGGCGATCCCGAGATGGGAGGCGACCCGGTGGCGGCGGTGGAGGGACAAACCCCCTATATTTTAGGGTTGCTGCCTAGGTCTATATAAAGCACTGGATTTTTGGTTAGGGGCTATCTGAAGCCTCCGATCAAAATTGGACGGTTCAGAAAGAATAGGCTAGGGAGTCCAAATAATAAAATGGTGATATTTTGTAGATGTTTGGGGATGTTCCGGACACAGCGGTGGCGACAGTCCGGGTCGGGTTCGGGACAACTTTCGGACGCGCGCGAGGGGGGCTGCGGTCTGACGAGAGAGATTAGGTTGGGCCTGGCGGTAGGTAGTGCATAAGGCAAAAGTCTGAGAAGAGAGAAGAGGAGAGGCCCGGCGACTGTTTTCGGAGACCGAAAACGTCCGACGTTAGACCGACTATATTGTCGCTATAGTTAAACGTTGGGGCGTCAAACGACCTCCGAATGTGATGAAACTTGACAGGCGGTCTATCTACACTATAATAAGACCACACGCCAACTTTCATCCCATTCCGAGAACATTTTCTGGCCACTTATAAAATAATATTTCGAAGGTGCCGCGGGCGCGTGCAAGTGTGTCTGGACTCAGAACGGACAACAGAAGGAACGGGGAGAACCCGGACGGATGCATGTTTTGAAAACATGATGATGCAATGCACATGATGACATGATAAGATGCAACACGCGAGCAAATGACATGGCAACAACAACGAATAACTGGAGGAAACCTGGCACATCGGTCTCGGGGCGCAACATCGGTGGGACCGAAAATAGTGCAATAGGTAACAGAGAGTTTGCAAGCCCATCTCGGTGAGACCGAGATCCCATCGGTGAGACCGAACTGATTAGGGTTTCTAGCAGTGGCTATGCCAACTGAACTCGGTGGCGCCAGATAGAAAGAATCGGTGGGGCCGTGTTGGATATTTGGTGTGAGACATATTTGGAAGTGAGGAAGTGGTTGAGGGCTTTGGAGCATATCACTAAGCACTTTGAGCAAGCAAGCCATTAAGCAACACCTCATCCCTTCTTAATAGTATTGGCTTTCCTATGGACTAAAATAGAAAATGTAGAGTCCTGAGCTTTGAGCTTGAGCCAATTCTTTGTCCTTAGCATATTGAAGGGGTTCCACATCCTCTAGTCCATGCCACTCTATTGTTGAACTTGTCTGAAACATACTGATACGTCTCCGTCGTATCTACTTTTCCAAACACTTTTGCCCTTGTTTTGGACTCTAACTTGTATGATTTGAATGGAACTAACCCGGACTGACGCTGTTTTCAGCAGAATTACCATGATGTTGTTTTATGTGCAGAAAACAAATATTCTTGGAATGACCTGAAACTCCACGGAACATCTTAGAAAAAACAATAAAAAAATCCTCGCCAAATATGAAGACTAGGGGGCCCACACCCTTCTCACGAGGGTGGGGGGCGCGCCCCCCTAGGGTGCGCCCCTACCTCGTGGGCCCCCTGGAAACCCTCCGACGCCAGCTCCAACTCTATATATCTGCTTTCAGTGAGAAAAAAATCAGGGAGAAGAAATCATCGCGTTTTACGATACAGAGCCGCCGCCAAGCCCTAAAACCTCTCGGGAGGGCTGATCTGGAGTCCGTTTGGGGCTCCGGAGAGGGGGATTCGTCGTCGTCGTCATCATCATCAACCATCCTCCATCACCAATTTCATGATGCTCACCGCCGTGCATGAGTAATTCCATCGTAGGCTTGCTGGACGGTGATGGGTTGGATGAGATTTATCATGTAATCGAGTTAGTTTTGTTAGGGTTTGATCCCTAGTGTCCACTATGTTCTGAGATTGATGTTGCTATGACTTTGCTATGCTTAATGCTTGTCACTAGGGCCCGAGTGCCATGATTTCAGATCTGAACCTATTATGTTTTCATGAATATATGTGAGTTCTTGATCCTATCTTGCAAGCCTATAGTCACCTACTATGTGTTATGATCTGGCAACCCAGAAGTGACAATAATCGGGACCACTCCCGGTGATGACCATAGTTTGAGGAGTTCATCTATTCACTATGTGCTAATGCTTTGTTCCGGTTCTCTATTAAAAGGAGGCCTTAATATCCCTTAGTTTCCAATAGGACTCCGCTGCCACGGGAGGGTAGGACAAAAGATGTCATGCAAGTTCTTTTCCATAAGCAAGTATGACTATATACGGAATACATGCCTACATTAGATTGACGAATTAGAGCTAGTTCTGTGTCACCCTAGGTTATGACTGTTACATGATGAACCGCATCCGGCATAATTATCCATCACTGATCCGGTGCCTATGAGTTTTCCATATACTGGTTTACGCTTATTTACTTTCCCGCTGCTACTATTACAATCACTACAAAATACCAAAAACATCACTTTTGCTGTCTTTACTTTTGTTGCCGTTACCACTACTATCATATTACTTTGCTACTAAACACTTTGCTGCAGATACTAAGTTTCCAGGTGTGGTTGAATTGACAACTCAGCTACTAATACTTGAGAATATTCTTTGGCTCCCCTTGTGTCGAATCAATAAATTTGGGTTGAATACTCTACCCTCGAAAGCTGTTGCGATCCCCTATACTTGTGGGTCATCAAGACTAATTTCTGGCGCCGTTGCCGGGGAGCATAGCTCTATTCTTTGAGTCACTTGGGATTTATATCTGTTCATGATGATGCTCAAGCTAGTAATGACAATGATGTAGAAATTGAACCTGCTGTTGATCTTGATAACCCACAATCAAAGAATCAATGTTATGCTAAAAGAGACTTTGTTGCTAGGAAACATGGTAAAGAAAGGGAACCTTGGGTTCAGAAACCCATGCCTTTTCCTCCAAAACCATCCAAGAAAAAGGATGATGAGGATTTTGAGCACTTTGCCGAAATGATTAGGCCTATCTTTTTGCGTATGCGATTAACTGATGTGCTCAAAACAAATCCTTATGCTAAATATATGAAGGATATCATTACTAATAAAAGAAAGATACCGGAAGCTGAGATTTCCACCATGCTTGCTAATTACACTTTTAAGGGTGGAATACCAAAGAAACTTGGAGATCCCGGAGTACCTACTATACCTTGCTACATTAAAAGAAATTATATTAAAACTGCTTTATGTGATCTTGGAGCCGGTGTTAGTGTTATGCCTCTCTCTTTATATCGTAGACTTGACTTGAATAAGTTGACACCTACTGAAATATCTTTGCAAATGGCTGATAAATCAACTGCTATACCTGTCGGTATTTGTGAGGATGTGCCTGTTGTGGTTGCAAACGTTACTATTTTAACGGACTTTGTTATATTTGATATCCCCGAGGATGACAGTATGTCTATTATTCTTGGAAGACCTTTTCTTAATACTGCAGGGGCTGTTATTGATTGCAACAAAGGCAATGCCACTTTTCATGTTAATGGTAATAAGCATACGGTACACTTTCCGAGGAAACAACCTCAAGTTCATAGTATCAACTCCATCGAAAAAATTCCATCGATTATATTTGGAGGTTTTGAATTTCCTCTTCTTACTGTCAAGAAGAAATATGATATACTTATTATAGGGGATGTGCATATCCCCGTTGAGGTAACTTAGTGTTATTCGAAATTTCTCCGGTTTCATGATTATCGGAATGAGTTTGTTAACAAGACTTGATCAACCTTGTTAGTGGATTCTTTTTGATGAGCATGAGATGGATGAAACGAGAAGCACCAACTCCTGTACCCTCTCTATACTTTCTGTTAATTAGTAGAAATAAAATAAAAATAGATATTTTTCTGTCTGTTATCTGATTATCCGTGCAATATAAAAATATCCCGAAAATAAAAGTCCATAGAATGATGTGCCAATTTAATATGATTTTTTCGGGAATATTTGAGGATTTACTGTGCAAAAATTACCGCAGGAGGAGCTGCCACCTGGCCACGAGGGTGGTGGGTGCCCCCCCATAGGGCGCGCCCCCTGCCTCATGGGCCCACGGTGGCCCTCCTCCACTTATCCCAGCACCCATCTTCTTCCCCTGTCTCACACAAACCCGAAAAACCAAGTCAAGCACGAGTTCCAGCCACTTTTGCTGTGATTTTCGATCTCCTTGCTCAAAGCACCTCTCGCAAAACTGCTTGGGGAGATTGTTCCTTGGTATGTGTCTCCTCCATTGGTCCAATTAGTTTTTGTTCTAGTGCTTTATTCATTGCAAATTTATGCTGCATAGGTGACCATGTTCTTGAGATGCATGTCAAATTTATATGGTTCCAAGTAGTTTTGATGCATGATATAGGCTCTAAGCACTTGTAGGAGTAGTTGCTATCAGTTTTATTGAAGTTGGTTTACTTTTGTTTGAAGTTACTAAAAATTTCAGAATTTTTCAAAATATTATGAGGAGATTCTTGAGGGGCTCATCGAGCCAAAGCTCGAAGGAAAAGATACCCAAGCCTAAGTATAATCTACCTCGCACCGCAGAGATTCGGGCGTGTGAATGCCCTCTGAGGATTTCTTGAGAGTAGTCGGTATCTATGAAGATTTTCATGAACTGGCTCACAATGCAGGCCTCACCGCTTTCCTCCACGACCAATGCGATCAGTATCTCTTACTCACAAATACCTTTGTGCAAAACTTTCAATTTCATTCTAGGAACTCACCACCCACGGTGGAGTTTCATTTATATGATGAGCATAAGGAGATGTCACTTTATGATTTCTGTCGGATCTGTTTAGTCCCTTTTGAGGGCAATAGAGAAGAACCACATCATGATGATGTGGAGGGATTTATTAATAATATCACTGTAGGAGAAACCAGGAAGGTTTTTGATGCACGAATCACTAGCATACATTTTCCTGTTTTACGTTACTTTGCATTATTTGCTAGTCGTTGTTTAATTGGACGCGGAAATTGTGGAAACCTTAGTATCCCTGATTTAATTATTCTACTCCAAGGTTTATACAGTGATAACACTTTTAGTATGGGCAGTATTATTGCTAGACGGTTAAATATGAACCGTACTAAGGGCCCCATCTTTGGAGGCATTTATGCTACACGCCTAGCCGCACATTTTAACATATCTATTAGGCATGCTGAGAAGGAAGAAAAGGTGCTGCCCCGTGTTTATCTAGATCATAAAAGTATGGTGGCACATGATTTTATTGTTAAGAATAGGGTAGGAGAGCTTAAATATCAATTGTTCTTTAATAAACATCATCCTGAGACTATTACCTTGCCTGCTCCTTATTTTTTTGATTTGACTGCAGGCACGTACCTTATTCCGTTGACGACTATTCACGCCTACCGAAACCCTACACCAGCCGAGGAGCTAGAATCGGAACCACAATTTGATCCTTCACGACAGTCTAACTATCAGTGGGATCCGGAGATGATTGCCAGCCAGTGGCAATCGGAGCCTTCTTCTTCCTCATCACAGTACGACCCCAACAACTATTATTATGGATATCCACCAGGCCAGCAGTGGCCATAGACCAACTTAGGCCAAAAGCCTAAGCTTGGGGGAGTACGTATTTCTCACCGACATTACATTTATGTTCACACACACTCATTGCTAGATGTCGGTGCTCATACTTTTTCACTGTAATATCCATGCTAGTTTATTTTCCTTTTTTATGCTTTCTTCCTGTGTGTTTAATAAACCTTAAGAAAACAAAAAAAAATTAGTAGTAGTTTATTTTTCTGCTGTAGTAGTAATAATTAAAAAGAAAACCCAAAAATATTTCCCGTTCTTCTTTTGCTTGTTGGGAGCTTTCCCGTGTAAATAGTTTTATTTCTTTTCTTTTCTTTGGGGGTCAGTAGGAGAAGACCATAATTAAATTGTTGAAGTGGCTCTTATATGCATTATTGTTGAATTAACCAAAGAGCCCATATTGCCTTGTCTTCTCCTGTTTATTGAATGCTCGCAGATTCCAGCTTAGTCCAATGCATGTACACTCTTATTATTATTCACTCCGTTCGGTCGTGCAAGTGAAAGGCAATTATGATGATATATGATGGACTGACTGAGATGAGAAAAGCTGGTATGAACTCGACCTCTTTTGTTTTTGTAAATATGATGAGTCCCGCGTTCTTGATTCAGCTTATTATGAATAAACATGTTTGCAATGACAATTAGATATCGTAGTTGCTTGTGCCATGCTTGATTAGCTATGAGTTATAATGATTTACCTTGTGTGCCAGCATGCTATTAAGATGGTTATGATGTGGTATGATGGGGTGGTATCCTCCTTTGAATGATTTAAGTGACTTGACTTGGCACATGTTCACGCATGTAGTTGAAACAAATCAACATAGCCTTCATGATATTTATGTTCATGGTGGATTATATCCTACTCATGCTTGCATCCAATGTTTATTAATTTTAATGCATGTACATGGCTGTTGTCGCTCTCTAGTTGGTCGCTTCCCAGTCTTTTGCTAGCCTTCACTTGTACTAAGCGGGAATACTGCTTGTGCATCCAATCCCTTAAACCCCAAAGTTATTCCAGATGAGTCCACTATACCTTCCTATATGCGGTATCTACCTGCCGTTCCAAGTAAATTTGTATGTGCCAAACTCTAAACCTTCAAATAAACATTCTATTTTGTATGCTCGAATAGCTCATGTATCAACCAAGGCTGTCCTTATCTTCCGTGTTAGGCGGGTTATTCTCAAGAGGAGTGGACTCCGCTCCTCACTCACGAGAAAATGGCTGGTCACCGGGATGCCCAGTCCCATGCTTTATGCAAACTAAATCAAAATTAATTGCAAACAAAACTCCCCCTGGGACCTGATTTATGTTGGAGGCACTCGTTGTTTTGAGTAAGCCATGGATTGATGTTTATTGGTGGAGGGGGAGTATAAACTTTACCATTCTGTTTGGGAGCCGCCTATAATGTGTGTAGCATGGAAGATATCGCCGTCTCTCGGTTGTTATGTTGACAATGAAAGTATACCGCTCAAAATACAATTTATCTCTATTTCAAAACCGAGCTCTGGCACCTCTACAAATCCCTACTTCCCTCTGCGAAGGGCCTATCCATTTACTTTTATGTTGAGTCATCACCCTCTTATTAAAAAGCACTAGCTGGAGAGCACAGCTGTCATTTGCATTCGTCACTATTAATTTATGTTGGGTATGACTATGATTGGATCTCTTTTACCATGAATTACAATGTCTAGTCAGTCCTTGATCTTTAAAGGTGCTCTGCATTTATGTTTTGCGGTCTCAGAAAGGGCTAGCAAGATACCATCTTGTTATATCATATTATGATTGTTTTGAGAAAGTGTTGTCATCCGAGATTTATTATTATGACTTGCTAGTTGATTATGCTATTGATATGAGTAATTATGAGACGTGAGAATTATTGCAAATGTGGTTAGTTATGATCTATGCTGAAAACTTGAATGCTGGCTTGACATAGTTACAACAACAAGAGCAAACAAAGTTTGTAAAAGTTTTTCTTTCTTTCTTTCAGTTTGTCAACTGAATTGCTTGACGACAAGCAAGGGTTTAAGCTTGGGGGAGTTGATACGTCTCTGTCGTATCTACTTTTCCAAACACTTTTGCCCTTGTTTTGGACTCTAACTTGTATGATTTGAATGGAACTAACCCGGACTGACGCTGTTTTGAGCAGAATTGCCATGATGTTGTTTTATGTGCAGAAAATAAATATTCTTGGAATGACCTGAAACTCCACAGAACATCTTAGAAAAAACAATAAAAAAAATCCTCGCCAAATATGAAGACCAGGGGGCCCACACCCTTCTCACGAGGGTGGGGGGCGCCCCCCCTAGGGCGCGCCCCCTACCTCGTGGGCCCCCTGGAAACCCTCCGACGCCAACTCCGACTCTATATATTTGCTTTCGGAGAGAAAAAATCAGGGAGAAGAAATCATCGTGTTTTACGATACGGAGCCGCCGCCAAGCCCTAAAACCTCTCGGGAGGGCTGATCTGGAGCCCGTTCGGGGCTCCGGAGAGGGGGATTCGTCGCCGTCGTCATCATCAACCATCCTCCATCACCAATTTCATGATGCTCACCACCGTGCGTCAGTAATTCCATCGTAGGCTTGCTGGACGGTGATGGGTTGGATGAGATTTATCATGTAATCGAGTTAGTTTTGTTAGGGTTTGATCCCTAGTGTCCACTATGTTCTGAGATTGATGTTGCTATGACTTTGCTATGCTTAATGCTTGTCACTAGGGCCCGAGTGCCATGATTTCAGATCTGAACCTATTATGTTTTCATGAATATATGTGAGTTCTTGATCCTATCTTGCAAGTCTATAGTCACCTACTATGTGCTATGATCCGGCAACCCCGAAGTGACAATAATCGGGACCACTCCCGGTGATGACCATAGTTTGAGGAGTTCATTATTCACTATGTGCTAATGCTTTGTTCCGGTTCTCTATTAAAAGGAGGCCTTAATATCCCTTAGTTTCCAATAGGACCCCGCTGCCACGGGAGGGTAGGACAAAAGATGTCATGCAAGTTCTTTTCCAGAAGCACGTATGACTATATACGGAATACATGCCTACATTACATTGACGAATTGGAGCTAGTTCTGTGTCACCCTAGGTTATGACTGTTACATGATGAACCGCATCCGGCATAATTATCCATCACTGATCCGGTGCCTACGAGCTTTCCATATACTAGTTTACGCTTATTTAATTTCCCGCTGCTACTGTTACAATCACTACAAAATACCAAAAACATTACTTTTGCTGTCTTTACTTTTGTTGCCGTTACCACTACTATCATATTACTTTGCTACTAAACACTTTGCTGCAGATACTAAGTTTCCAGGTGTGGTTGAATTGACAACTCAGCTACTAATACTTGAGAATATTCTTTGGCTCCCCTTGTGTCGAATCAATAAATTTGGGTTGAATACTCTACCCTCGAAAGCTGTTGCGATCCCCTATACTTGTGGGTCATCACATACTAGGTAGAAACATTAGTCCAACAAGAGATATGTTGACATTAATTACCAAAATCACCCAGGGAGCACTTGTGCTTTCAATCTCCCCCTTTTTGGTAATTGATGACAACATACATCAAAGCTTTAGATAAAGATATAGAGAACAACAAGTAAAGCTTTGGAAAGACATGTAACATGCAAAGGCCCCCCCTATATGTATGCAATCATATAAATATGAAACATAGGAGCATGTGAATGCATAAGCATGACAGAGTAAGCCATGTGTTACATGTATATTGTCTATATGCATCAGAGTGAAGGATGTAAATGTAGGAAATGTGCCTTCTTGCTCATGAGTCCTTCTTGCAAACAATACGTACATCAGCAAGAAATCCTCATGCACATGTCTGTGATGCATATACTTACCTTGTGATCTTGAGTTATCTTAGAAGGTAATGGGCCTGAGTAAACAAGGTTATATAACACAGATACATCTACTAGCCAGAGCAAACAAAAGAACCACAAAGGTACCAAGACTGGGATGACATGAGAGTGTGAGTACTGAGTACTCTATTGGATATAGACATGTCCCCAAAGGTAAAGATGTGCAATAGAAACAGAGATTTCCTCCCCTTAGATGTCTTGCTCCCCCTGAATCTTGAATGGGTTATTGGGAGAAGACAGGGAACAGAAAATCAGAGCAAAAGAAAAGACAACAGAGCTAATGCAAGCAGTCAAATATGATCAAATATGAACATGTCTTTCCCCTCTTAAAGACATGTAACTTCTCTCCTCTTGAACACCAAGCATCTGGGGTTTTCTTACTCTCTTCCCCTCGAGTGTTCTCTCCCCCTATAGAAATGATTAAGCATAGAGCTTTGATGTGATCTCTCTCGCCCCCTTTGACATCAACTTCCAAGACGGGCTCTTCTGGATTTTTGTTTTATTGCAGAAGGGTTTGGTCCTTGAGTCACAAAACAGGTCGAATGTCAGGACCCCGATTCCAAGTCACATCGATCTAGCCGGTAACACCTCATATCACATTGCGGCCTCACGCACGGTATCCCCACGGGTGTCGCCTTACCAAGGCCCGGGACCGTTTGCGCCTTTTGGCTCACGTATATGATAGTGTCGCTAGTATCGATATGATAGAGAACCCGGGCTGACATGGCTAGTCGTGAACCCAAAGCGGCACTAACCTATGGGAACAGGCATACATGAATCACATCGAGCATGTTGGTCAGCAGCGTGTGAATCCGGGCTGTAGCACTGGGCTAACAGGACTCCGGGAACCCGGGCTGTAGAAAGCTAGGCAGGACTCCGGATGTCACCGCATGACATTTCCCCGAAGGGACAGACACAGGAACGAAGTGAAACACATGTCGGCCAGTCAAGTGTCCTGAGGAGTAGTGCTGGGCTAACAGGACTCCGGTGAACCAGGCTTTAGCGGACTACTATGGCTCATGGAAGCACTAGACTACATTCCCCCATAAGAGAGGCTGCCAAGGATAAACCACTAGATTGTCGGATCCCACACATACCAAGCATTTCAATCATACACACAATATGCTCGATATGTGTAAATACAACATGGCATCACAACATAACTCTACAACTCAAGTATTTATCCATTAGGCTCCGAGGAGCGAGATATTACAAACATGGGTCTCATGACCCAACAATCATAGCATACAAATCAAGGCACAAGCAGAAGCTTAACATGTCTGAGTACAGACATCTACAAATGAAAAAGGCTAAGAAGCCTGACTATCTACTAGATCCTGCCGAGGGCACAAGATCGTAGCTGAGGTATCAAGCTAAACGTCGAAGTCCACGCGAAACTACTAGCGAGACTGAAGTCTCTCTGCAAAACATAAATTAAGCAAACGTGAGTTCAAAGGTACTCAGCAAGACTTACATCGGAACTAGCTACATATGCATCGGTATCAACAAGGGGGGGGGGGTGGTGGAGTTTGACTGCAGCAAGCCAGCTTTGACTCAGTGGCTAACCTGAACTACGACTGCAAGCAACTCTTTTGAGGTGGCGCACACGTGTCCACATATTCACCATTCAATACACCACTATGGATCCGCTCCCGTCTCCCTACGAGAAGGCCATCCATAGCACTCACACTTATCTTGCGACTTTTAGAGTATCCACTTTCACTTGTCTATGAACTGTTATAGGCAACCCAGAAGTCCATTACCACGGACACGGCTATTCGAATAGATGATGTTAACCCTGCAGGGGTGTACTTCTTCACACACACTCTCACCACTTACCGCCGTTTACACGACATGTACTCGGCAACCTTCAAGCGGAAGCCCAACGAGGGTGTCGGCCATGGCCTACCTAAACACTCAAGTCTCTAGTCCAGTTTTATCACCTATCCAGGTTCCATCCGCAGGGAGTCCGGCCGAGGTTTCCACATACGGCCCCGGACGATGTGTACAGGGTTCCGAGACACCAAACGGGCGCCCGGCATGCCCGGCCACGGTGTATCTACCGCATCATAGCCCACCCCTAGGGTCAGCGCTACACACGACCGCCAACACATATCCTATAAACACCAGAAACTAGTTGCAACTCCTGGACAGAGAACAAGGGTGATCAAGAAGCCGAGAGGGTCCATTGGTTTCGGGCCCAATGCGTGGTAGTAACTGTTTCATGGATCACAAACACAGAACTCAGTTCCTAAGAACGGTTTCAATGAGACAACCCACCATGTACTGCTACATGGCCTCTCACCGCTACCTTTACCAAATCGTGTTCACACACTTAGCTCACACACAGTAGGACATGTTCATCACTGTTCAATTCATCCCCGATGAATCAGACCTGACTCAACTCTAAGCAATAGCAGGCATGACAAACAACCATGGATGAGTAGACACATCAGGGCTCAAACAACTCCTACTCATGCTAGTGGGTTTCATCTACTTACTGTGGCAATGACAGGTCATGCAGAGGAAAGGAGTTCAACTACCACAACATGTAACAGTTGAATCGTTGTTGTCCTGATGCAGTAAAAGAGAGCAGGAGTGAGAGAGTGGGATTATATCGGAATGAACAAGGGGGTTTTGCTTGCCTGGCACTTCTGAAGATAGTATAACTCTTCATCGGTGTCGTCGAACTCATCGTCGAAACCACGTCTATCGAGAGGGGGCAACTTCCGACAATAAAGAAGGAAACACAATCAATGCAATGCAACAATATGATGCATGCTCATTACATTGCAATATGCTGTTGATTGAACTAATGCAACTAGCAACCATATTAAATGAAGTTGGTTTGAACCCTAGGTTCAAATTCAAACCCCATATGTGCTTTCTTAAATGCCATTTAATTGAATTGTCCTAAACAGAGGATATAAGTTGCTCTAACATGCATGAAAATGCCATAAATAGATTCCTTGAATTTTTCTGATAATTTTTCATATATAAATTATTTCATTCTGAGCCACGGTTGATTTTCTATGAATTTTTAAAGTTTTAAACATTTTTTGGAATTTCCTGAATTAAATTAAATCCAGAAAATGTATTACTGCGTCAGCATCAGGTCATGCTGACGTCAGCAGGTCAACAGGGGCTGGTCCGGGTCAAACCTGACCAGTGGGTCCTGCGTGTTAGTGTCATTAGACTAACTAATTTTTGTTAGTCCTAATTCTAGGGTAATTAGCAGGGCGGGCCCGCATGTCAGTGGCTCATCTAATTAGCTAAGTTAATTAACACTAACTAAACCTAACACTAATTAAACCGGCACCTGGGCCCACATGTCAGGGGAGGTCAAACCCCTGGTCAACCGGGGCTAAACCACCGGCGTTTAGCCGCCGGCGATGATCAGACGCGGTGGAGGGCTGCGGGAACGGACTCTGGGGCCCCGTTCGCAGCGTGGTTGGGCTCATTCGAGAGCCCAGACCAGCGCGCGTCGGATGGTGGCGCCAGCCGTGCCTGGGGCGGCCAGAGGCAACGGCGGGGAGCTCGGCCGCGGCGGCCGGAGCTCGGGCGTGCTCGGGTTCGGCGCTGGGATGCACAACAGGGGCGTGGAGAGGGGCTACGGCCTCCTGGGAGTGTGGCAAACACGATGACGCGCTCGGTTTCGAGCCCGTGTGGCTGTGGCCACGATGACGGCGTCGCCAGCGGAGCAGAGTGCTCCGGCTCGGTGGAGATGGCGGCTAGGGGGCGCAACCGAGGCGTAGAGGAGGGGTTTAGGGGCAGGGGCTCACGGTGGATGTAGTGGAGCGGACGGCGAGCTCGGAGGAGGTTGGAGCAGAACGAGGCGGCGAGAGGGATCTCCGGTGACGAGAGGTCGAGGACGCGGTCGGTGAGGGTAGAGGATCGCGTCCGGCGACGTGTGGCGACGCGAGGAGGTCGAAGACGTCGAGGCGGAGCTCGAAAGCACGGCGAGGGGTCGGGGGGAAAGGCGGTGCCGTCAACTACGGCGACGGTGGCTTAGGGGCGCGTCGGCCATAGCGGGAGAGGACGAGGGAGAGAGAGAGAAGGGGGGAGAGTGGTGTCCAGGGGGGTCGAGGCGGCGCTGGGGAGAAGACGCGAGGCGTCGCGGTGGCCAGGCGACGCAGGCAGGCAGCCTGGTGGCGTGGCACCTGCGCGCGCCGTGTGCTGTCCCTCCTCTGCCTACTGGCAGAGGTGGGTGACGACTGGCATATGCCAGGTGGGCCGGCCCAGCCGGGCAAGTGGCCCTGGGGTCCTTCCTCTCTCTCTCTTTTCTGTTTTTTATTTATTTCCTCTGTTTTGATTTAGTTTTAAAACTAAACCATTTTTGTTTCTTCCGAAAATTATTGTATGGACTAGAGATATCACTCCAGAGCCCCACAATAATTTCCAAAATTATTGGACATGTATTTCATTTATAAAAAATAAAGCCAATTCAAATACATTATGGTTTAATTCAAAATGCCCAAATTAATTACCCTTAATGCCCTAAAATATTGGTTTGGATTTTTACTTCTTGCCAATATTTTCAGGGATTAAAGTGAACATTTCCTTGGGCTCATTTGAAGAAATTGTTAGCTTGCTCATTTTTAAAAGATTTCCGAGGCTTTGGGAATTCCCTCAATTCAATTTCCTTTGAATTTAAACATGATGCAACAACCAAGATAGTCCAATGCCAAGGTAAAGCTAGGGATGTGACAACTCACCTCCACTAAACAAGAATCTCGTCCCAAGATTCGAGACGTGAGGTAAGAAGAAAGGAGGTCACAAACTATCACAATCTTCTCGATCCAACTTGCACCGCTTTTAGAACGTTGATTCGATCATCATCTTTGTCTCGACGTCTTGCTATGAGAACTCCATCGAACATGACAACGAGAGGAAAAGGAAAATCTAGAAGAATCGATCTTCTCGAAGATCGAGCAACTGACGAACAACTCACGGAATGAGACATAGACCACCTCTTGGAGTGAGACACAAAACACACATCAGGGTGATGGGAAGAGATAGATGTCAAGGGTTCAATTTGGTAGGCAAAAATTCCACGCAGTAGTAAGATGGTGCAAGGTTTCAAAGTAGCGAGGAGATAATTGTCATGATCCCATAACAGGGCACCATCGAGGAGGTGACTCGTTGAACTGTTTCCTTAAGTGGCAAAAAGAATTACTTTTGATACAAAGATCATTGAAACTCTTTATACTAGCCTAAGGCAATCACAAATGATCGTGTGAACGAATTCGAACGAATGGCATACCCATACCAGAATGGATGATGTGGACTACCTTGTTGAAGACAACGCAATGGATGACTTTTGCTTATCACCGGAAATGGATGGGACCCATGACAGGACCACTTTTGAAAATGATCCTAACAACAATTACTGAGAGGGCAGCTCATGGGAATTGGCACAATGGAGGTGCAAGCTGGGAACAAAATGCAAATGCTGGGAATGATTCTGGTAACTGGGAATAACTCAACGAAAGTGATTCCACCGTTTGAATGGTTATAGCATAATCAAAGAAACTGGGAGCACAAGGATCCATAAGGAACAACTTCTAGAGTATGTTGCACTAAATCCTCATGGAGAAGATGGTCAAATAGCTCAATCAAGATACTACAATGATAGATCTTCCGGCTAGGTGTGTCGGCCAACATCAACCTTGTCGGAACCTACATCATAGCTCTTGGACTAGTTCCAACCATCATATCTGTCTGAGATTCAGATCTGGTTGGTAACAGGACATTCCAGACAGCATGTCTGGAAAAGAAAATTTGCAACACTAACCGAAGAGATGACGTTGCGGGATTCTCAAGAAATGAACTATGATAGCATGCTCCAAAACATGAGCTGGTTCTGCTACAAACCTGTGAACACGCTGTCCAAGACAAGCATGACCACATAGTAGTCTTATAATAGAACACTATCGAGTTCAAGTTAGGATCCATCATCAAGGATTTCGAAGTCTTTACGCGCGTTAGACTTCTTTTCCTTGAACAAGTCAATCAGTGGCTTGGGGTGTTAGGAATTACACATGGAGTGGAGGTGGCGAGCCTAGCAAACCATGGAATACTTCGCACATGCATGACTGACTTGGGATGATTCCGGAGAAAGCAAAAACAATCTTTCCCAATTCACGGTGGCAACTTGCACCTAATGCACATGAACTTGGAGAAAGTCACTTCTTACACCAAACATGTATTTCAGGAACGGGACATGAAGGTAATGCTTACAAAAGTTTCCAACACTAGCTCAATGTTCAGCATGAATCATGGAGGAGACAAGATGCTGCTGATGGGGTCAATAGCAACTCATCGGAATTTTCATATCACTAGACTTCCACCAACATGTGAACACGGTGATAGCATTGGTCAGACCAAAAGATGTAATGGTGTATGCTCGAGGGATCAACCACGAGTAAGACAACATTACAAATATCGTTGGTTCTGATTTGATTTGAGGATAACCCATACTCGAATCAAAGATTGGATAAGATGATAGGTCCATTAACTGATCACGAGGGTCAATCGATGAAAATGCCATCTTTCTTCAACACACTTACAAGATATCCCTTAAAATGAACTAAGTCGGGCTAGCTTTTATCTTCCAACTCTCCAAGTTGTTGTTTAGCCTAACCAACTAGCTTAGGGGTATCCAACACAGATTCTTGGAGAAAAGGGTGGTTTACAAGAAACCAACTTGATCACGAACTCAACATAGCGGTCAGGTGACAACCTGGTAATACCTCCGAGAAGATATTCAGAATATTACGAACCACCGATATGTTATTAATCTCAAGAACAATCTTTCCTTTCAAGGTAGGATGACATGATCAAAAGAGCGAGGGTTTGGCAAAATCCTGACTCATTGATTGAAAAGTGCACCAGGAATAAGGACTAGGTTGCACGATCAATCTCAGAACGATGGTTCAGTAACCAACACGCTAAGGATAAGAATATTGTCCTTTAACTACCAAGCAACGAAGTTTCTAGGAGTATTGATTTCACACATCATGATTCACTTGTCGGCATTCCGGTTACAATAACACGGGAACCGAGGAATGAACAATGATGGCAAGAAGTATCATTGCAACAAGAATTCATAAGAGTTGGTGCAATTCTCATGACATTATTGATATAAATATGGTAATACTCCAAGGTAGAACAGAATCAAAAGCTGGATTGGCATTTGATTTGCGGATTACAACTGCTTTGACCCAATCCTGGATATGGATGAGGTACTGGAGTATGTTTCTCCTAGTCATTCTGGAATAGAATGGCTTGACGAACCACAAGAGTAGTAGGCACCAATGAACACGAATGCACAACCACTCCTCACTATCAATTGATAGACGAGGTCAAAAGACAACTAAAGAGGGATAACTCAAAGAACATATAACTTTCTGAGTTGTGGATGCATAGATTAGCATGTCGAACCAAGTTCAACATATTTCTTCCGGATAACCCATGCAGAAAGGTTGAGCTGGCTGAGTCACAATATAAAATGGAGAACTCATCGAGAGCACTTCTGTTGTGATCTTTTGATCCAACAAACTTCTGCCATAAGTGGTTCATAGTATTTGGAAGAAGGAAATACCACGGACCTCGAGGACTAATACAAAGGTTCCTAATAACCTAAAGGAATGAGCAAACACTATCAACATGAGGTGAGTAGGGTGGATCTCGGGTTCAAAAACCCAGGAATAGAATGCCTACTAACTGATGGCATCACGGGATGCTTCGGGATTAATGGCTAGAATCATCACACTGGGAATACAAAGCATTGCTAGATTACTAGGTGACTCCCTAAGACATCTAGGGTCATAAAAATAGCTCCAACATATATGTCGAGGCAATAGAGTACCTCAACTCATCGATTGGTGTGGTTAAACTAGCCCAAAGGGACATCGGGAATGGAAAGAATGGATTTGCAAATGCATCAGACTATGTAGAAACCTGATATGACTCGGACAGCATAAGGGCTGTAAATGCTCAAAAAGATTTGAGGCATCCTGCAAAATTTGTGGCATAACCACTCAACATCACAATATCAAGGTTCCGAGACCAACTATGAACACACAGAAGTACTGGAATATGAACTGCGGCATGAATCCATCAATCCTATAAGTCTATGGATTGGTAACATGTCACCCTGATAGATAGATGAGAAGGCCTAATTCTTAATCCCCGTAGAAGAGAAGAGGATGACTCAGATCAGAAAGGCATAGGGTAAAGGAGTAAAAAGAGCCTTACATTCCCTTCCACAATCAATTCCCTTACATAACTAAAGCATTTCTAGACTCAACTTCGACCAGTTTGGCTTGGCAATCCTACAGGCAGTCAGGCTCTGATACCAATGCTGCCAGGACCCCGATTCCAAGTCACATTGATCTAGCCAGTAACACCTCATATCACATTGCGGCCTCACGCACGGTATCCCCATGGGTGTCGCCTTACCAAGGCCCGGGACCGTTTGCGCCTTTTGGCTCATGTATATGATAGTGTCGCTAGCATCGATATGACAAAGAACCCGGACCGACATGGCTAGTCATGAACCCAAAGCGGCACTAACCTATGGGAACAGGCATACATGAATCACATCGAGCATGTCGGTCAGCAGCGTGTGAATCCGGGCTGTAGCACTGGGCTAACAGGACTCCGGGAACCCGGGCTATAGCAGGCTAGGCAGGACTCCGGATGTCACCGCGTGACATTTCCCCGAAGGGACAGACATAGGAACGAAGTGAAACACATGCCAGCCAGTCAAGTGTCCTGAGCAGTAGTGCTGGGCTAACAGGACTCCGGTGAACCGGGCTGTAGCGGACTACTATGGCTCATGGAAGCACTAGACTACATTCCCCCATAAGAGAGGCTGCCAAGGATAAACCACTGGATTGTAGGATCCCACACATACCAAGCATTTCAATCATACACACAGTATGCTCGATATGTGTAAATACAACATGGCATCACAACATAACTCTACAACTCAAGTATTTATCCATTAGGCTCCGAGGAGCGAGATATTACAAACATGGGTCTCATGACCCAACAATCATAGCATACAAATCAAGGCACAAGCGGAAGCTTAACATGTCTGAGTACAGACATCTACAAATGAAAAAGGCTAAGAAGCCTGACTATCTACTAGATCCTGCCGAGGGCACAAGATCGTAGCTGAGGTATCAAGCTAAACGTCGAAGTCCACGCGGAACTACTAGCGAGACTGAAGTCTCTCTGCAAAACATAAATTAAGAAAATGTGAGTACAAAGGTACTCAGCAAGACTTACATCAGAACTAGCTACATATGCATCGGTATCAACAAGAGGGGGGGGGGTGGAGTTTGACTGCAGCAAGCCAGCTTTGAGTCAGTGGCTAACCTGAACTACGACTGCAAGCAACTCTTTTGAGGTGGCGCACACGAGTCCACATATTCACCATTCAATACACCACTATGGATCCGCTCCCGTCTCCCTACGAGAAGGCCATCCATAGCACTCACACTTATCTTGCCAGTTTTAGAGTATCCACTTTCACTTGTCTATGAACTGTTATAGGCAACCCAGAAGTCCATTACCGCGGACACGGCTATTCGAATAGATGATGTTAACCCTGCAGGGGTGTACTTCTTCATACACGCTCTCACCACTTACCGCCGTTTACACGACATGTACTCGGCAACCTTCAAGCGGAAGCCCAACGAGGGTGTCGGCCACGGCCTACCTAAACACTCAAGTCTCTAGTCCAGTTTTATCGCCTATCGAGGTTCCATCCGCAGGGAGTCCGGCCGAGGTTTCCACATACGGCCCCGGACGATGTGTACAGGGTTCCGAGACACCAAACGGGCGCCCGGCATGCCCGGCCACGGTGTATCTACCGCATCATAGCCCACCCCTAGGGTCAGCACTACGGACGACCGCCAACACATATCCTATAAACACCAGAAACTAGTTGCAACTCCTGGACAGAGGACAAGGGTGATCAAGAAGCCGAGAGGGTCCATTGGTTTCGGGCCCAACGCGTGGTAGTAACTGTTTCATGGATCACAAACACAGAACTCAGTTCCTAAGAACGGTTTCAATGAGACAACCCACCATGTACTGCTACATGGCCTCTCACCGCTACCTTTACCAAATCGTGTTCACACACTTAGCTCACACACAGTAGGACATGTTCATCACTGTTCAATTCATCCCCGATGAATCAGACCTGACTCAACTCTAAGCAATAGCAGGCATGACAAACAAACATGGATGAGTAGACACATCAGGGCTCAAACAACTCCTACTCATGCTAGTGGGTTTCATCTATTTACTGTGGCAATGACAGGTCATGCAGAGGAAAGGGGTTCAACTACCGTAACATGTAACAGTTGAATCATTGTTGTCCTGATGCAGTAAAAGAGAGCAGGAGCGAGAGAGTGGGATTGTATCGGAATGAACAAGGGGGTTTTGCTTGCCTGGCACTTCTGAAGATAGTATAGCTCTTCATCGGTGTCATTGAACTCATCGTCGAAACCACGTCTATCGAGAGGGGACAACTTCCGGCAATAAAGAAGGAAACACAATCAATGCAATGCAACAATATGATGCATGCTCATGACATGGCAATATGTTGTTGATTGAACTAATGCAACTAGCAACCATATTAAATGAAGTTGGTTTGAACCCTAGGTTCAAATTCAAACCCCATATGTGCTTTCTTAAATGCCATTTAATTGAATTGTCCTAAACAGAGGATATAAGTTGCTCTAACATGCATGAAAATGCCATAAATAGATTCCTTGAATTTTTCTGATAATTTTTCATATATAAATTATTTCATTCTGAGCCACGGTTGATTTTCTATGAATTTTTAAAGTTTTAAACATTTTTTGGAATTTCCTGAATTAAATTAAATCCAGAAAATGTATTACTGCGTCAGCATCAGGTCATGCTGACGTCAGCAGGTCAACAGGGGCTGGTCCGGGTCAAACCTGACCAGTGGGACCTGCGTGTCAGTGTCATTAGACTAACTAATTTTTGTTAGTCCTAATTCTAGGGTAATTAGCAGGGCGGGCCCGCATGTCAGTGGCTCATCTAATTAGCTAAGTTAATTAACACTAACTAAACCTAACACTAATTAAACCGGCGCCTGGGCCCACACGTCAGGGGAGGTCAAACCCCTGGTCAACCGGGGCTAAACCACCGGCATTTAGCCGCCGGCGATGACCAGACGTGGCGGAGGGCCGCGGGAACGTGCTCTGGGGCCCCGTTCGCAGCGTGGTTGGGCTCGTTCGAGAGCCCAGACCAGCGCGCGTCGGATGGTGGCGCCAGCCGGGCTTGGGGCGGCCGGAGGTGACGGCGGGGAGCTCGGCCGCGGCGGCCGGAGCTCGGGCGTGCTTGGGTTCGGCGCTGGGATGCACAACAGGGGCGAGGAGAGGGGCTACGGCCTCCTGGGAGTGTGGCAAACATGGTGATGCGCTCGGTTTCGAGCCCGCGTGGATGTGGCCACGACGACGGTGTCGCCGGCGGAGCAGAGTGCTCGGGCTCGGTGGAGATGGCGGCTAGGGGGCGCAACCGAGGCGTAGAGGAGGGGGTTAGGGGCAGGGGCTCACGGTGGATGTAGTGGAGCGGACGGCGAGCTCGGAGGAGGTTGGAGCAGAACAAGGCGGCGAGAGGGATCTCCGGCGGTGAGAGGTCGAGGACGCGGTCGGTGAGGGTAGAGGATCACGTCCGGCGACGTGTGGCGACGCGAGGAGGTCGAAGATGTCAAGGCGGAGCTCGAAGGCACGGCGAGGGGTCGGGGGGGGGGGAAGGCGGTGCCGTCAACTACGATGACGGCGGCTTACGGGCGCGTCGGCCATAGCGGGAGAGGATGAGGGAGAGAGAGAAGGGGGGAGAGTGGTGTCCAGGGGGTCGAGGCGGCGCTGGGGAGAAGACGCGAGGCGTTGCGGTGGCCAGGCGATGCAGGCAGGCAGCCTGGTGGTGTGGCGCCCGCGTGCGCTGTGTGCTGTCCCTCCTCTGCCTACTGGCAGAGGTGGGTGACGACTGGCATAGGCCAGGTGGGCCGGCCCAGCCGGGTAAGTGGCCCTGGGGTCCTTCCTCTCTCTCTCTCTCTCTCTCTCTCTCTCTTTTCTGTTTTTTATTTATTTCCTCTGTTTTGATTTAGTTTTAAAACTAAACCATTTTTGTTGCTTCCGAAAATTATTGTATGGACTAGAGATATCACTCCAGAGCCCCACAATAATTTCCAAAATTATTGGACATGTAGTTCTTTTATAACAGAAATAAAGCCAATTCAAATACATTATGGTTTAATTCAAAATGCCCAAATTAGTTACCCTTAATGCCCTAAAATATTGGTTTGGATTTTTACCTCTTGCCAATATTTTCAGGGATTAAAGTGAACATTTCCTTGGGCTCATTTGAAGAAATTTTTAGCTTGCTCATTTTTAAAAGATTTCTAAGGCTTTGGGAATGCCCTCAATTCAATTTCCTTTGAATTTAAACATGATGCAACAACCAAGATAGTCCAATGCCAAGGTAAAGCTAGGGATGTGACATCGAATGCGATGCTGGTAGAGGACAAGAGTCATTGAGTGGAGCTGGAGCAAAAATGAATGCAGGAATAAGTGGCAAATTATCTTTCCTGTAGTGAAATTAGTAGCACCGAGTTGTTTGCTTCGGTGGCACCGAGCGAATTCGGTTGGGCCGAAGGAAACAAACCGGTGTGATCGAGTCCATCACAGAGAAAACACTTCTTTCCTCAGCTCACTAGGCACTTAAGATCTCACAAGCATTTTCATGGAATTTGCTGAAAGATTTGCAATGAATTGGATGCAGAAAATGCAGAATGACAAGGAAGAAAAGAAATAAAAAGATCTAGATGAAGTTTTTTTTCTTTTCGAAAGGGAAAACACATATGCATGAGACAAATGCAAGAGGAAACATAAGAGAACTTCATCTAGAATTGGGCGGTGACAAAGTCACCTATGTTAGAGTATATTGACTTAGGAGTCAAGTGAGGTCACTTGATCTTTGGTCATACTCATCGTTTAAGCTCAAAAATGGGGTTACCATTTTTCGTTTAAGCATCTTGATATATTCACATCTTGTTGAGTTGCTTTAACCCATGACTTGAAGTAAAGCTTCTCTAAGATGGAATAACATACCTTCGGTGGTGGCGTTAATCTTGATCATGTAGTTGAACTTGTGTGGGTTGCTCAAGGTTGATGTAGCTTATCAAGAGTTGGGAGCACCACCTTGGAATTTTGAGTTCATCTTCCTACATGGGCTAGCTTTGCAAGGAAGAGCACTTGTGTATCCAAAATGACAATCATAAATCATAATGTAGAATGTGTCAAAGGATATGTTTGAAGAGTTTTGTGCTTCCTTGTCTTCAACCACCATTATGTAGAGACTTGATGATGTAGAGATTGCTCAAGATATGAGTGAGTTCCAATCTCATGGATTTAGATTCATCCAAGTACCTACAAGGGTTAGATAGCATGCAAGGGTGCAAAAATATTCAAGACATATAGATAGCATCATGAAAGAAATATCAAGGATTGGTTAAAGGCTCATGCCTTGCATGTATTCAAATGGAGTTCCTACTCCAAGTTTGAAGCATCAATGATGTTCAATTCACCTCTCAAACGGAAAAATACTTTCTCATCAAGCGGTTTGGTAAATATATCCGCTAATTGCTTATCGGTGCGAACATGCTTAAGATCAATGCCCCCTTTGGCAACATGATCTCGAATGAAATGATGACGAACTTCAATATGCTTAGTTCGAGAATGTTGCACGGGATTGTGAGCAATCTTAATAGCACTTTCATTGTCACAAATCAATGGAACCCGTTTCACATATATCCCATAATCTTTAAGAGTTTGGGTCATACAAAGTAGTTGAGCACAACATGATCCAGCAGCAATGTATTCCGCTTCGACGGTGGATAAGGATACCGAGTTTTGTTTCTTGGAGGACCAAGACACAAGAGATCTACCAAGAAATTGACAGGTACCCAAAGTGGACTTTCTATCAACCTTGTCTCCGGCATAGTCCGAATCAGAGTAACCAACAAGATCGAAAGAAGACCTCTTAGGATACCAAATTCCAAAATTTTGTGTGTGTATTAAGTATCTCACTATCCTTTTCACGGCCTTAAGATGACACTTTTTAGGGGCCGCTTGATATCGTGCACACATGTACACACTCAGCATAATATCTGGACGAGAGGCACATAGATATAACAATGAACCAATCATAGAGCGGTAAACTTTTTGATCACCCGGTTCACCATCTTTGGTCCAACCAAGATGTCCACTAGTAGGCATGGGTGTAGACATACCTTTGCATTATTGCATATTGAAGTTCTTGAATAAGTCCTTGGTGTACTTTGTTTGAGAGACAAAGATACCTTCCTTAGTTTGCTTGATTTGCAAACCAAGAAAGAATTTGAGTTCACTCATCATAGACATCTCAAACTTCCCCGACATTAGCTTTCCAAACTTCTCACTAAAACGAGGGTTAGTTGAACCAAATATAATATCATGAACATAGATTTGGCACACAAATAGTTCTCCATTAATCCTTTTAGTAAAAAGAGTAGAATCAATTTTACCAGTTTCAAAGCCTTTTTCAATAAGAAACTTGGTCAAGCATTTATACCATGCTCTAGGGGCTTGTTTAAGACTATAAAGGGCTTTGTGAAGTTTGTGAACATGATTAGGTTTCTTAGGATTGACAAAGCCGGGAGGTTGCTTAACGTAAACTTCCTCCTCAATTTCACCATTTAGAAAAGCACTTTTAATGTCCATTTGGTACAAGGTGATATCATGGTGATTAGCATAAGAAAGTAAGATGCGAATGGACTCAAGTCTAGCAACGGGAGCATATGTCTCACCATAGTCCATAGGGAAAACTTTGTTTTTGCCACTCTAGTTTTTGCCAACTTTGCTTATGCCACTATAGAATTTGACATTTCACTTTTGCCACTCTTAGCTGTTGACAATACATCACAAATGCCATTTCGTGGCAAAAACAGAAATTTTAGAGTGGCAATTGTGATACATGTCAAAAGCTAAGGGTGGCAAAAGTGAAATGAAAAATTATCGTTTTTGCCACGGAATGGCATTTGTAATGTATTGTCAAAAGCTAAGAGTGGCAAAAGTGAGATGTTAAATTCTAGAGTGGCATTAGCAAAATTGGCTAAAACTAGAGTGGCAAAAACAAAGTTTTCCCTAGTCCATACCTTCGACTTGAGTGTAGCCTTGCGCGACTAGGAGAGCTTTGTTACGGACGACTTGACCATCTTCATCTTGCTTGTTGCGAAACACCCATTTGGTACCAATGATGTTGTGGTTGTTTTCGGGCTTCTCGACCAATGTCCACACTTGATTTCTCTCAAAGTTGTGTAGCTCTTCATGCATAGCATTAATCCAATCCGGATCTTCCAATGCTTCTTCAATCTTCATAGGTTCAATGCTAGAGATGAATGAGTAATGTTCACAAAATTTAGCCAAACGAGTTTTAGAGCGAGTGATTCTCCCAGTTTGGATATCATTGTAGATTTGCTCAACGAGATGATCTTTAGCGATTCTTCATCGAACTCGTGGAAGTTTTGGCTTGGCTCGGGGTGGAACATCCTCTTCATCTTGATCTTCTTGTTGGCCTTCTTCATTGTTGACGTTGTCGTTTTCTTGTCGTGGTGGAGAAGCAGGTTGTTGACGTTCATCTTGGTGTACTTCCTCGTTTTCTCCGTCTTGGTGTGCCCCACTTGTGGATGCTTCCATATCAATTCTTGGTTCACCTTGTCGTGAGGTGGAAGCTTCCACTTGGATGGACGAGGTACTCTCCTTCACCTTCGTTGGACGAATCTTGCCAATAGACAAGTCCTGGATTGCTTCTGAAGGGTCTTTGTCTCCTACATCAATTGGCAATTGCTCTTGTCGGTGTCAAAACCGGCGGATCTCGGGTAGGGGGTCCCGAACTATGCGTCTAAGGTGGATGGTAACAGGAGGCAGGGGACACGATGTTTTACCCAGGTTCGGGCCCTCTTGATGGAGGTAAAACCCTACGTCCTGCTTGATTCATTCTTGATGATATGAGTATTACAAGAGTTGATCTACCATGAGATCGGAGAGGCTAAACCCTAGAAGCTAGCCTATGGTATGATTGTCTGTTGTCCTACGGACTAAAACCCTCCGGTTTATATAGACACCGGAAAGGGCTAGGGTTACACAAGGTCGGTTACAAAGGAGGAGATATACATATCCGTATTACCTAGCTTGCCTTCCACGCCAAGTAGAGTCCCATCCGGACATGAGACGAAGTCTTCAATCTTGTATCTTCATAGTCCAACAGTCTGGCCAAAGGATATAGTCTGGCTGTCCGGAGACCCCCTAATCCAGGACTCCCTCAGTAGCCCCTGAACCAGGCTTCAATGACGATGAGTCCGGCGCGCAGTATTGTCTTCGGCATTGCAAGGCGGGTTCTTCTCCAATTTCCAAGTGTTTGTAAGCAGTGTCCATCCCCATAAATGTTGAACCTCTTAGCTCATGTGCCCAATAAGGGCTATCTCCCATGCGTCGAATGAATACGAGGCGCCAGGGCATTTTTACATTTGCCCCCCTAGCCAGATAAATAAATTGTCTATTAAACGGATAGGGATTCTTAGATCCGATCCACACCATCTTCCCCTCAGCGAGAATCCATCAGAGCGCATTTCGGAAAGATCCATTCCATCATGGCCGACCTCCGTAGCTCCTCCTCCCGCCTCCGTAGCCCTAAGCTCGGTGATTGGGAGAGGTGTTCAGTACCACACAGTCGATTGGTCGAACTGCGGACCAAGGGATTTCTCCCTCCGGCGTATATGGTGCCCGTTCGAGCCGGGCTTGCCACCTACAATGGCGGGGAGCAAGCGGAGAGCTTTCCCTATCCCTCCATGGTGGAACGGGTCTGCCTTGTTCCTTATTTACTAAGGGGACTCAGATTTCCAATTCATCCATTCCTCCGCGGGCTCCTGGAGTTCTACGGCCTCCAATTACACAATTTCACCCCTGCCTCCATTCTACATATCGCCGGCTGTGTTTCTCTTTGCGAGTTGTTCCTGGGCTACGAGGCTCACTTCGAGCTGTGGAAAAGGCTATTTTGCCTCGTCCCTCGCACACAGAGGGAATCACTTTATCAAGTGGGCGGAGCTGAAATATGGTGCATCGCCGATACCGATACCTGTCCGGTACCCTGAAGAAGTCGTCCGGAGACTGGCCTTCAGAATGGTTTTATATAGAGGACGTTCCCCTTCCAGATCCTGTTCGGCGGGGTCTTCCTGAGTTCAACAATGCTCCTCTGAAGAAACGCCGAAGTTGGTGTCCACGGAGCCCCCAGGTGGAAGACAACAGAGAAGTCCTCTATCTGATGAACCGGATCAAAGCACTGGCTCAATCAGGATTGACAATAACCGAAGTTATGTCGATTTGCATAATGCGGGGAGTGCAACCACTTCAATACCGTGGGCACCCCTTGTGGTGTTTCAATGGGGTGGATGACGCCACCCGCTACGGGCGTAAGGGTCCGGTGATGCTGCCGCTTTAGCAAAAATTCTGTCCGAATTGTTCAAGGGAGAGGAGGAGGAGTTCACCCGTATCAAGCCACGGGATGGATTCTCCATGTACAATCCTCCAAGCTGGGTAAGCTATATCCCCTTATTTCCATTTTCCCGCATTCTTTGTCATAAGTATTCACCTTGCCAGTTTGCGGCAGGAACTGCGAAAAGCCATAAAGGAGGTCAGAAGCCCCTCTCCACAACCGGAGGACCCTGACCGGGCCCTCGACTCTGGAATTGAAGAAGATCCGGTTATCTCCGTGGAGCTGATAGACCGGCAGTTCTATCAGTTAAGCTGCGACGACGCCATGGTGGCCATTATGGCCGACTATCCCGGACTGCTCCCTGCATCGCACGTAAGAAAAACCAAAAATCCCAACTCCAAAAACTAGGATCCCCTTTTAGACACTTCACCCACCATATACACATGGCATTTTCTACAGGGAAGGCATTCAGGACGCCCTGCCGAACCCGCAGCAACTCGCCAACAAGAGGCGCCGAGGCCGGGCAGGCCAAAAAGGAAGGCGGTCAGGACGGAGACGCCGACGCAAAGGTATAAAAACCCCGCTCCGTGGTTGTCGTCTTTCTCAAAATGTAATGACGCCCGTGTTTCTTTAATAGAAAAAACGCTCGCCGGAATATGTCCGACGATGTTGCTAATCACGCCTCCACCAGTCGGGCGCCAGGACCAGACATAGAGGCGGAAGCCGATATGGGGCAGACACCGGATAATCCCCCTAGAGAGGATGCAGATAGATTATCCGCTACTAACTCAGAAGTGGAAAGTGCCATGAATCATAGGCACCGCCGGGCCGTACTCCGTGACGCTTGTTTCTCACCAGAGGCATTTTATGCCTTTAATTCCGGAGAGGCGTACCTCCATGCTTCTCAAGATGGTCTAGCCAGAGCCATGGATCAATATGTAAAGGATGTACGGGTAAGTAAATCTGGCGATTTATATGTATCACTAGCCCCTGAGACTTGAAACAGTTAGCAGAACTGATTTAAGGATCATCTTTATTGTGCAGGTTCTTACAGAGAAGAATACTAGGCTGTCCCAGGAGCTGGAGGAATGCAAGACCCAACCGCGGGCCGCTGTTGCCGCATTGCAGGAACCGAAAAAGTCTCCCGCTGGTAACATTTACTTTAAAGAATGATGGTACCATATAGTGTGCGGCGTGGCTGCAGATCTAATAATAGATATTGCAGATGAATCCGGAGAAAATCTGGAGGACCAGCATGTCGTGCGACAGCTAGAGGCTGGCAAACGCGTGCTGAGTGAGGTTAGGCGGGAGAAAAACAATCTCCAAGACGCCAATGTCAAGCTGAGCGTGGAACTAAAAGACGTTCGAGCCCAGCTTGCAGACTCCAAGAAGGAGAAAAGGCGGCTTCGACGCGGCATTTTTAGTAAGTTCTTGAACGAATCCTTTTGAAGGAGTTCGGCGAAGAAGCCGACTAACAACGTTATGTCTGTAGGTATGCTGACGGGTCGTCATGCGGAGGAAATGCGCGGGTCTGAAGGTGATCTTCTATCCGAGCTCTGGCATCTGCACGAACAAGTTCGGCAGGTGATGCAAGGTGTTGCCCAGGCCTTGTGGCCATCCGCCTCCCTGCCAGAAGGCGTTGCAGAGCTTACGGAGAAGCTCAAGGGCGCATGGCGGCGCTTTCGATTATGGAAGATATCGGCCTGCCGACAAGGTGCCCGGGAAGCCTGGGCCATGGTGAAGACGCGGTACACTAAGGCTGACCGAACTCATGTGGCCGAGGTCGGACCCATGGGGCTTGACGGAAAAGAGATCCCCGTTAGCTTAGTTTATGGGCAAGTAGAATTAGTCGCAAAGTATTCCCAACAGGATTGTAGGCTAGACCGCCTATTGGACGGTATAGAGGAGGAATTTAGTCAGTCTGCATGACTATGTAATTAAAGTGACATGTATAATGCCTTCTAGCCAGATTGTAGATCATTTGTCATGGCGGACCTTTTCGCTTCAGCCTCGGGACCCGATAGTCCGGAGTGTATCCGAATACCCGCTCAGTTATATAAGAACCGGGGTATGCGTGGAGACCAGGCGTAGGGGTCATTGGTGCTTGAACAGACAAGTGCTCAACTAGTTATGTTATATTACATGGGTAGTAAGAAACATCTTCCAGGGAGAATAGTTCCGTTAAGTGTTCCTTTCCCTGGGTAAGCATGCCCTAAAGTGCATGTCCGGACTGCGATAGGAAATGCAGGAAAAAACATCTGGGGGAAGATATGGAAAATAAATAAAAATCATCTTTTGTTCACCGACCGAATATTCCCTTAAGAAGGCTAGCTTTCGGCTTCACCCAGTCTAAGGTACACATCCGGCTGACCCGGCAGTAAGAATCACAGAGGTGCTCCCCTTATGCCCTAGCCGAATTAACGGGAACGTAGGGCATAAATACAAGAGCCAGGCAACCCAGCTTGGCCAAAACTTAAGTCATATCGATGCATATAATGGCGAAAAAGGTACATGTGGAAGCATAACACATGTGCGGGGCACGAGGCCCAAATAAATAATCAAGCTTCTGTGAAAGAAGCCCCCAGGTATGATGAGTGCAGCTAGCGCATCTATAATGTGCAAACGAGGAGCAAGTTGGCCTTTGAAGGCCTAGAGAAAGAATACAAGAAAGAAAGAAAGAAAAACAAGACAGATAATGTATAAAAAATGGACAGAGGAAGGGGACGAGCACAGGGTCCGGTGCTAGACGTAGAATCTTCGGAGCCTGGTCGCGTTCCATGGGTTCGGCTCGAGTCGATTAGTCGATGCATCCCGCAGTCGGTACGCTCCACCGGTCAGAACTTGGTCAATAATGAAGGGACCTTCCCATTTGGGCTCGAGCTTGTTCTTTTTCTTATCTGACAGATGTAGAACTAGTTTGCCAACGTTATAAGTTTTGGCCCATACTTCTCTGCTTTGGTATCTGCGAGCCTGTTGCTGATAAAATGCGGAACGGGCTTTTGCCACGTCACGCTCCTCCTCCAAGGTGTCCAGACTGTCCTGCCGATCAAGCTCGGCTTCTCTTTCTTTGTACATGCGCACTCGAGGTGAGTCATGAATTATGTCACAGGGCAAGACTGCCTCTGCGCCGTACACCATAAAGAAGGGTGTATATCTGGTACTATGGTTCGGCATGGTCCGCAGCCCCCAGAGTACGGAGTCGAGCTCCTCTACCCAGTGCGTGTTAGACTCCGTTAAGGACCGCACTAGCCTGGGTTTAATGCCGCTCATTATAAGACCGTTCGCGCGCTCCACTTGACCGTTGGTTTGTGGGTGATAGACCGAAGCATAATCGAGCCTGATGCCCATTTTGCTGCACCGGAGTTTTACCTCATCGGCAGTAAAGTTCATGCCGTTGTCAGTGATGATGCTGTGAGGGACGCCGTAACGGTGTACGACCCCGGACATGAAGTCTATTACCGGTCTGGATTCGGCTCTTTTAATAGGTTTGGCCTCTATCCATTTGGTGAATTTATCCACCATGACCAGTAAGTATTTTTTCTTGTGGGTTCCCCCTTTAAGGGGTCCTACCATTTCAAGCCCCCAGACTGCGAAGGGCCACGTAATGGGGATTGTTTGGAGGGCGGTGGGTGGCATGTGGCTTTGATTTTCAAAGAGTTGGTAACCGGCGCAACGTTGGACCAAGTCCTGTGCATCTTCCTGGGCCGTTGGCCAATAGAATCCTGTATGGAAGGCCCTGCTAACAAGATCCTGGGCTGCGACATGGTGACCGCCGAGTCCGGCGTGAATTTCTGCCAAAAGGTTCTGTCCTTCCTCTTCGGAGATACACCTTTGAAGGACTCCGGTAGTGCTTTTTTATACAATTCTCCCTCAAAGACCCTGTAGGCCTTAGATCGCCGCACTATGCAGCGTGCCTCATTTTGGTCCTCCGGAAGTTCCTGCCTAGTTAGGTAGGCTAGGAATGGTTCTGTCCACGGGGCTATGATGGCCAGTATTACGTGGGCCAAAGGTGTTATTCCGGTGGCGGAGCCTCCGATTGTGTCAGAGTGTTCGGTATCGGGTATTTTGGCCGGGTCCGGATTATTGTTACCGGTGTCCCCTTCACATACTACGGATGGCTTAAACAGCCTCCCCAGAAATATGTTGGGGGGGGGGGACCGCGTCGCGTTTTGCGCTGATGCGGGTGAGGATATCCGCCGCCTGATTGTTTTCCCGAGCCACATGGTGAAATTCGAGCCCCTCGAACCGAGCTGACATTTTTAGGACGGCGTTTCGATAGGCCGCCATTTTCGGATCCTTGGCATCAAAGTCTCCATTTATTTGGGATATTGCGAGGTTTGAATCCCCACGCACCTCCAGGCGTTAAATGCCCATGGATACTGCCATCCGAAGACCATGCAACAGAGCTTCATATTCGGCTGCGTTGTTGGAGTCTGTGTACAATATTTGTAGTACATACTGAACAGTATCTTAGGTTGGGGACGTCAGGACGACGCCAACCCCTAGACCAGCCAGCATTTTGGAACCATCGAAGTGCGTGATCCAATTGGAGTATGCGCCATACTCTTTAGGGAGTTCGGCCTCCGTCCATTCGGCGACGAAGTCGGCCAATACTTGCGACTTAATGGCTCATCGAGGTTTGTATGTTATGTCGAACGGGAGGAGCTCGATGGCCCATTTGGCAATCCGGCCCGTAGCGTCGCGGTTGTTTATAATATCATTAAGTGGCACTTCCGAGGCAACTGTAATCAAACACTCTTGAAAGTAGTGTCGCAGCTTCCGGGATGCCATGAATACCACATAGGCTATCTTTTGATAATGTGGGTACCGTGATTTGCATGGAGTGAGGACAGTGGATACATAGTATACCGGCTTTTGAAGAGGGAATTTATGTCCGTCCGCTTCTCGTTCGACAACGAGCACTGCGCTGACAACTTGATGAGTTGCCGCAATGTACAACAACATTGGTTCGCCGATGTTTGGCGCGGCCAGGATTAGGTTGGTTGCCAAAATGGCCTTTATTTCTTCCAATTCGGCTGTGGCCGCGTCCGTCCACTCGAAGTGTTTGGTGCGCCGAAGGAGGTGATAAAGGGGTAAAGCCTTTTCTCCTAAGCGGGAGATAAAGCGGCTTAGAGCCGCCACACATCCAGTTAACTTCTGGATTTGTTTGAGGTCTGTTGGGGTAGCCAACTATGACAAAGCTTAGATTTTGGCCGGATTAGCTTCAATACCTCTACTGGAGACAATGAAACCCAGGAGCTTTCCGGCTGGTACGCCGAAAACGCATTTTTCTGGATTGAGCTTGTGGTCGTATGTTCGGAGGTTGTCGAATGTGAGCCTCAAGTCGTCTATCAAAGAGTCAACGTGTTTGGTTTTGATGACCACATCATCTACGTATGCCTCTACTGTTTTGCCGATTTGTTTCTCTAGACATGTCTGAATCATGCGCTAATATGTTGCGCCAGCGTTTTTGAGCCCAAAAGGCATTGTGTTAAAACAGAAGGGACCATATGGTGTGATGAATGCCGTTGCGGCTTGGTCGTACTCCGCCATCTTGATTTGGTGGTAACCGGAGTATGCGTTGAGGAAACACAATGACTCGTGTCCTGCGGTAGCATCAATAATTTGGTCGATGCGGGGGAGGGGGAAGGGATCCTTTGGGCAAGCTTTATTGAGGTCCTCGAAATCGACACAAAGGCGCCAAGATTTATCCTTCTTTGGTACCATCACTAGGTTTGCTAGCCAGTCCGTGTGTTTTATTTCTCTGATGAATCCGGCCTCCAATAACTTGGCTAGTTCCTCTCCCATGGCCTGTCTCTTAGGATCGGAGAAACGCCGAAGAGCTTGCTTGACCGGCTTGAATCCCTTTAGGATATTGAGGCTATGCTCGGCCAGCCTACATGGGATTCCTGGCATGTCTGAGGGATGCCAGGCGAATATGTCCCAATTCTTCCGCAGGAACTCTCGTAGTGCGACGTCCACTGCGGGGTTTAACTGTGCCCCGATGGAGGCTGTTTTTGCAGGGTCCGTTGGGTGGACTTGGAATTTGACTATTTCATCCGCTGGTTTAAAAGAGGTGGACTTGGATCTCTTGTCGAGTATCACGTCGTCCCTGTCCACTGTGGAGCGTAGCGTGGTTAATTCCTCGGCCGAGAGGGCTTCGGATAATGCCTCGAGGGCCAGTGCGGCTATTTTGTTTTCGGCGCGGAGTGCTGTGTCCGGATCACTGGCGAGAGTGATGATTCCGTTGGGCCCTGGCATTTTGAGCTTCATGTACCCGTAATGGGGTACGGCTTGGAAGATTGTGAACGCCTCCCGTCCTAAAAGAGCGTGATAACCACTGCTGAACGGGGCCACTTGGAATGTAATTTCTTCGGACCTGTAATTATCCGGCGTGCCGAATACCACATCTAGTGTGATTTTCCCAGCACAGCATGCTTCCCGACTGGGGATGATTCCTCTAAAGGTTGTGCTACTTTGCTCAATGCGGTTCCAGTCTATTTCCATCTTTTGAAGAGTTTTCTCATAGATGAGGTTTAATCCACTGCCGCCGTCCATGAGTACTTTGGTGAGTCGAAAGCCGTCCATGATTGGGCCGAGGACCAGTGCAGCTGGTGCTCAGGCTATTCGGAATTTAGGTTCATCACTGGCATTGAAGGTGATAGCCGTGTCACTCCATGGATTTATTGCTGCCACATGGCAGATTTCGGCAATGCTGCGGAGTGTTCGCTTGTGCCTATTATTTGATGCGAAGGTCTCAAAGACTGTTAATACCATACTGGTATTTCTGGGATGGTGCTCTGTGGCTTCTGGAATTAGGAGATCCTCGCCACTTTTGGCTACCTGCCGGAGTATCCAACATGCTCTAAGGCTATGTGTTGGTATGGCACCCTCTGTACTGTGAATTTTACAGGGTCCATTGAGCCATCCCTCCAGTACGGTTCCATGCCCTATAGAGGGTTTTTTGGTTTTTGGTAGTTGACTCGGGTGTCTTTTGATAGTGCACCCTTTTATTTCGAACTGGGTTCGTATTTAGGCCCGGATTATCCCAAAAGTTTGTTTCGGTTTTCCAGGCACTTTCCATCGCATAGTACTTTCATACTATGGATGCCAAGTCAGCGAAGCGTGATATCTCACGGCGATTTATGGTGTTAAGGATTCCCTTGTCCGTGAAATTATTGCAGAAAAATAAGATTGCATCTTCCTCGCGATAGTCCTTAACCTTGTTCATGGCAAGGAGGAATCTGGCCCAATAGTGATGTACTGTTTCCTGGGGCTCTTGCCTGATGTGGGAAAGATCGCTTATGTTTGGGTGGGTGGGTGGAATTGAATCCGAACCCTTACCCGATCTGGGATCCAGGGGCCGAGGAATTTCCAATTTTGGAAATTCTGGTTCCGGGGTGTTGCCCGATAATCCTGGCCCGCTGCCTGACTCTAAGTTCAGGGATTGGATGCTGTCCTCCCACGAATGGGTATCCGGCTTGGAGAGCTCATGAATCCGGACATAGTTGGTCCTCAATATGGAGGAGAGGTCGCCGCATTGTTCCTCCACCACTGCAATATGATGGGTGACCGGCGGAGAGTTAATCTCCCTTTGATCGGGTTTAAGCCCAATCCGATCATAGTCCGTAGCGACTCCCAGGGTGGTGATGCGATCCAAGAGCTCGTTTAGGAAGACGAGCTCCATTGGATCCATCTGTTCGGTGAGTGCCGATTTGACGTGGAGGCTGCTTTCGATGACCCGAGAAGTCATTGTCGGCGCGGCGGCCGAACAGGTGGTCATGATGAAACCGCCTAGCCGGAGAGTTTGGCCGACAGCCAAAGCTCCCCCAATAGTAGTACCGTATTTAAAGACGAGACGAGACGTCCTTCCTTCTGGCGACGGCACAGTGGAACTCTCAATGAAAGCACCAATGTCGGTGTCAAAACCGGCGGATCTCGGGTAGGGGGTCCCGAACTGTGCGTCTAAGGCGGATGGTAACAGGAGGCAGGGGACACGATGTTTTACCCAGGTTCCCCTCTTGATGGAGGTAAAACCCTACGTCCTACTTGATTTATTCTTGATGATATGAGTATTACAAGAGTTGATCTACCACGAGATCAGAGAGGCTAAACCCTAGAAGCTACTCTATGGTATGATTGTCTGTTGTCCTACGGACTAAAACCCCCCGGTTTATATAGACACCGGAAAGGGCTAGGGTTACACAAGGTCAGTTACAAAGGAGGAGATATACATATCCGTATTACCTAGCTTGCCTTCCATGCCAAGTAGAGTCCCATCCGGACACGAGACGAAGTCTTCAATCTTGTATCTTCATAGTCCAACAGTCCGGCCAAAGGATATAGTCCGGCTGTCCGGAGACCCCCTAATCCAGGACTCCCTCAGCTCTACTTGCGAGCTGTTAGATTCATCAAACTTCACATCTACTGTCTCTTCAACCTTTCGGGTGAAATTGTTGTAGACACGGTAAGTGTGAGAGTTTGAGCCATAACCAAGTAGGAAACCTTCATGAGATTTACGAGCAAATTTAGAACGACGATGCTTATCAAGAATGTAGCACTTTGAGCCGAATACTCGAAAGTATCCAACTTGGGGTTTGTTACCGGTGAGGAGCTCGTATGCCGTCTTGCCGAGTAGCTTGTGAAGATACAAGCGATTTGTTGCATGACAAGCTATCTCAACTGCTTCCGCCCAAAAGTGTTTTGGAGTCTTGTACTCATCAAGCATCGTTCTTGCCATCTCAATAAGAGTCCGGTTCTTCCTCTCAACAACTCCATTTTGTTGAGGTGTGTACGTAGCTGAGAATTCATGTGAAATCCCTTCTTCGTCAAGAAAGGTATCCACATTTGCATTCTTGAACTCCGTTCCGTTGTCGCTCTGAACCTTCTTGATTTTCACGTCAAATTGATTTTGGGCCTTCCTGGAAAAGTTTTTGAATATCTTTTGGACCAGCGATTTGTCATCAAGAAAGAACACCCACGTAAATCTTGAAAAATCATCAACTATGACTAGACCAAATGAGTTACCACCGAGACTCTTGTAGGCATTGGGACCAAAGAGATCCATGTGAAGTAGCTCGAGTGGTCTTCTCGTGGTCATGATGTTCTTCACGCGATGACTTCCTCCAACCTATTTTCCTGCCTGACAAGCACTACAAAGTCTATCCTTGTCAAATATGACATCTTTTATTCCAAGGATATGATCACCTTTAATAAGCTTATCAAGATTTCACATACCCACATGACCTAGTCTTCTATGCCACAACCAGCCTTTAAAAGATTTAGCAATTAAGCAAGTTCTAGGTTGAGCCTTTTTAGTGAAATCAACAATGTAAAGATCACCTCTACGTATACCGGTAAAGACCATTTTACGATTGTCTCTACGAAACACTTGGCAATCTACCTCAGTAAACATGACACTGAAACCGAAATCAGCAAGTCTAGATACTGAAAGTAAATTGTACCTAAGAGATTCAACGAGCATGACATTTTGTATGAGCTATCATGTGAGATGGCCACCTTACCTAGGCCAACCACCTTACCCTTTGAGTTATCACCAAAGGTGACATACTTTCGAGGGCAGTCGTTTTCAGCAGGCTCATGGAACATATCTTTATCTCCGGTCATATGATCAGTACATCCACTATCAAGGACCCATTCCTTCCCTCCGGCCATGTAGCCGCGAAGATTTTCCATAAGACAAAAATGTCTCATTGCACCATTAAGATCACAGTCACTATCATCATCCTCATCATAGTATCCATGTTCAACATCATCTTGTGATTGATCAACTCCTAGAGAGGGTAATTCATTAGATAAATGATCATTTCTATGGTTATCTTTATGAATTCTAATAGCTTTGGAAATGATATTGCTAATGATTCCAACATCTCCTTTGGCACTTTTAAGATTTGTAAGCTCAAACAAGCAGCCACCAAATTTGGGATCATTGGAACTCATTTTAATCAAGGCAATGGACTTATGAAGAATCTCATCTAAGTTCTTCAAGGAATAGTTTGGAAAACGTTCCTCAAGGAATCTCCATATAGTGTAGGCACAATGAAGAGTAGGCAAACATCCAATCAAGTTTCTAGGCAAGCCTCTAGTGATAAGATTAACATTTGTAAGGTTGCGGATCATGTCAATAGACTCATCAAGGGTAGGATGCAAAGGATCAACATGAGGTGCACAAGGGCTAGTAATGTACTTGTTCAAATGATATTCATTGAAAATCTCAAGCATTTCATTTTTCCACTCATAGAAGAACTCTCCATCAAGAATAGGCACTCTACGTCTAAGACTCCCCAAAGTAGACACATCCATCTTCCTCCAAAGGTGTTTAAACCAAGGCAATGGAAACCCGGCTCTGATACCAATTGAAAGGATCGAGAAGAGGTGTCTAGAGGGGGGTGAATACACTCTAATCAAGAAAAGTGCAGTTTTTAATTCTTTAGGTTCATGTGGAGTATTAGCACAAGTTTAAACATTCACAATACATATCAAGCAAGCATGCAAGCATGTAAAGAGTATATGAGCAGCGGAAAGTAAAGCATTCAAGTTGCAAGCATGTAAAGAGAAGTGATTGGAGTGTGCAAACGCAATTTGGAGACACGGAGATTTTTGGCGTGGTTCCGATAGGTGGTGCTATCATACATCCACATTGATGGAGACTTCAACCGACGAAGGGTAACGGCTGCGCGAGTCCACGGAGGGCTCCACCCACGAAGGGTCCACGAAGAAGCAACCTTGTCTATCTCACCATGGCCGTTGCCCACAAAGGTCTTGCCTCACTAGGATAGATCTTCACGAAGTAGGCGATCTCCTTGCCCTTACAAACTCCTTGGTTCAACTCCACAATCTTGTCGGAGGCTCCCAATTGACACCTAGCCAATCTAGGAGACACCACTCTCTAAGAAGTAACAAACGGTGTGTTGATGATGAACTCCTTGCTCTTGTGCTTCAAATGATAGTCTCCCCGACACTCAACTCTCTCTCATAGGATTGGATTTGGTAGAAAGAAGATTTGAGTGGAAAGCAACTTGGGGAAGGCTAGAGATCAAGATTTATGTGGTTGGAATGGAATATCTTGACCTCAACACAAGTGTAGGTGGTTCTCTCTCAGAAAATATGTATTGGAAGTGTAGGCATGTTCTGATGGCTCTCTCCACGAATGAAGAGTGGGTGGATGGGTATATATAGCCTCCACACAAAATCTAACCGTTACACACAAATCACCAAACTCGGTGCAACCGATTCAGAGAACTCGGTCAAACCGATTTTGATTCATAATGTGACCGTTAGGTGTTTCGATGGGACCGACTGGATCAACTTGGTGGGACCAATGTGCTAGGGTTAGGGTAAATCCAAAACTCGGTTTGACCGATTACTCAAACTCGGTGGGACCGATTTCGTTAATAAGCGCGACACTACAAAAACAGACACATCCATGACATTTTGGGCCGAACGAATTTTTTTTCTGTCATACATATGACACTTCGATGACGATAATTGTGACAAAACCTGGTATCATCATAGATGTGGTGGGCTCCTACTTCTATGACAAAAAATCATGACAGAAAATGGGCTTTTCGTCTTCGGCGGGCCGGAGACGCAGCTGCATGACATTCTTTGGGCCGTTCATGACGGAAAAAACCGTGGTAGAAGCGAGGGCGAGGAAAATTTCGGGGAGTTCCCGGTTACAGTGGGAGGTCGGGGGCCGAGCGATGTGCGTTTCTCCCGTACACGTACGCGCGTGAGTGCGAGGCATTGGCTCTAACTGAACCTGAGCGAGGCGTTGGGCTCTAACTGAACCCGAGCAATTGCACTACAGGCTACGCGTTACTGAACCCGAGCGATTGATCGATGGCTGTTAACCGAACCCGATTGAGCGATTCCTTCGCTACTGCTGCTAACTGAAGCCAATCGATTGGATGAACAGTGACCGTTGCGGGGGGGGGGGGGGGGGGGTGGATGAACAGTGAGTGGTGGCGTTGCCTCTGGATGAACATGACCCCGTGGTGTGGAGGGCTGGATGAACAGTAGACAATGGAGGGGTGCCCGTGGAGGGGTGGTTGAACAGGACCCCATTGTGTGGAGGGTTGGATGAATACTAGACGGGGGAGGGGTGGTTGAACAGTAGCCGGTGGAGTAGCGCGCGGTGGAGGCTGGATGAACAGGAGCCCGTGGAGGCTCGAGGAGGTCGACGGTGGAGATGAACAGTATCCCGTGGAGTCCCGTTTTGCGGTACGCCACACCCCTGCCGATGAACAGGACCCCCGTTTCGACCGTAGGAGGTCCGTTTCGTCCGTTTTGTGGTACGCCACACCCCTCCCGATCAACAGGACCCCCGTTTCGACCGTAGGAGGTCCGTTTCCTCCGTTTTGCGGTACGCCAGACCCCTCCCTATCAACAGGACCCCCGTTTCGACCGTACGAGGTCCATTTCCTCCGTTCTGCGGTACGCCAGGCCTCGTTTCATCGCCTGTTCCGTCCAAGCCCTCCCGATGAACATGACCACGCATTCCATTCCGACCCAGCCGGTTGGCTCCCACGCGTTCCGTTGCCTCCCGATGAACACGACGCATTCCGTTGCCTCCCCATGAACACGACGCATTCCGTTGCCTCCCCACGAACACGACGCATTCCGTTGCCTCCCCATGAACACGACGACGATGCTGTTTCTCCGTTCCAACCCAGCCATGTACACGAGCCCTGGCCGTACGTATGCGCAAGTAGGCGTTCGAGACCCTACCCGTATGTACACATACGTGGCCGTATTTTCTTTCTTGCACCCTGGCCGCTGTACATACGTGTACATGCTACGTGCGCGCCTCTACTATGACATGCGCGCCTCTACATCGACCAGTATGTATGTACACGTTCGCGACCAGAATGACAACGCTACGTACGCTTCGACCAGGTGGGTCCCGACTGTCAGGCACTTCCTTGCCTGCGAAGATGTAGCTGGTGGGTCCCAACAGTCAGGGGGGCGAATCGTTTTGTTTTTTTGCCCGAACGCACTTCCTTGCGTGCGAAGGTGTAGCTGCTGGGTCCCAGCAGTCAGGGGGACAAATCATTTTTTCCCATACACACTTCCTTGCGTGCGAAGGTGTAGCTGGTGGGTCCCAGCAGTCAGGGGGCAAATCGTTTTTTTTCAGACGCACTTCCTTGCGTGCGAAGATGTACCTGGTGGGTCCCAACAGTCAGGGGGGGCGAATCGTTGTTTTTTCCCGGGCGCACTTCCTTGCGTGCGAAGATGTAGCTCGTGGGTCCCAACAGTCAGGGGGCGAATCATTTTTTCGTGAAATACAGTGGCCCGCCCGGTGGGTCCCCGCTATCAGGTAGAGGAATAATTATTTTGCGCGTAATAAGGAGGCACTTCCTTGCGGCTGCCGTGGACCCAGCTGTCAACCTTTCCACGTACAGTCCACGTCCGATGGAAGTCGTTCCTTGACCACGTTGACCACGCCGCGCCGAGAGCACCCGGGCGGTGGACAACGACGAGGCCTAGGAAGGGAACGACGCGGAGCCGGGGAAGACGCGGCAGTGGATGCACACGCGGAGAGGAGTACGAGGGTTCACTGGTTTGGCTGCGCTGTCGTCGCCGCAGAATAACAGGGGGTGTGGGTGAGTGGAGGGATGGCCTGGCCAGCGGTGGGGGTAGTAGGGGGCGGTGAGGCCTCCGCGACAGCACAGCCGGCCACGGGAGGTAGGAGCAGGCGGCACGACCGGCGCTGCTTTGGGCGGCTGGAGCAAGAAAACCAGAGGTTGAAGAAGCATGACAGCCGTTGGATGGACATCGTATGGTCACTGCAGCTAGAATCGTTTATATTGACTAAGTTGACAAAGCCCTTGGTACGTCAACTTAGTAGGCCCACAGGTCAGCTTCCGAAATGGTGCGCCCCAGATGTCAGGGGGAGGAATCATTTTTGGGGTGGGTGAAGCTGGAATATCCGAGATTGAAGAAGAAGCACGGCATCCGTTGGATGGACATCCAACGGCCACTGCTGCTAGAACCGTGTGTTGACTATAAGTTGACAAAGCCTTGCATACGCGTCAACTCTGTTTTTTAGGGGAGACGTCAACTTAGTAAGGCCAGAAGTGTGTGGCAGAGAACTTATAGCCCATTTACAGTTTGTTAAAAGTACAGCCCATTTCAACCATCCGTTCAAAACAGAATTCAATAAAATTTCCCACATTCTGATGGGATCCGAAATATTTTTATCCCGAAATTTCTAGTTAGATTAAATACAATTTGAATATAAATTTATATTATGTAAAAATCCAACGAAACATTGCGCTCGCAACAATTAATGAAATTAAAATTTTCAATATCCAAAAATAATATTTTATAAAGTAATCACGTGTTTGGTGCATTTTTTATAGTTACTGCCCAGTTTTTATAATTACATCCCATTTATTATTTTTTAAAGCCTATTTTCTTGTTAAGCCTAATGCATCCCTCCTAGGAAAGATTTGCAGCCCAGCGGGGCGGAGAATAACAACTTAAGCTTGCCTGGGTATTCCTAAAAAAAGTATAGCTGGGCTAGCCATTTTCAGCTTGAAAAAAATTAATATCTGGGCTGGATATCTGGCCTGGGCTAGAGGGGCCACAGCCCGCCCAGTTAATACCTGCAATGATGTTTTCGTTGTTGTTCAGAGGAGAAAAATTAATATCTGGGCTAAAGATCGAAAAACTCTGCAGTGCTCACACCTAAAAAACACAAATACTACTCGAGCTGCTTGGTCCCAGCTGTCGGCCGCTTCTTGTGCAATTCTCTCGTTTATTGACTACTCTCTCCTTTTTGGTTTATAAGGCTCAATTCAAAAATCTGACCAACCAAGGTAGATGATGAGTGGTGGAATATTTTTTGTAGTTTGCAAAAGCACCCAATTAATGCTCTTGTTTTCCTCAAAAAATTATGTTTACGAATGCATTAATTGCAATGCATGCATGCATAAAGTGCATGCATTGGTCAGTTTTCTCTTAATACTTGCATGCAATGATTTAATGCACCTTGAAGTCTGAACATGTGATGGGGAACAACCAAATTGAGCCTTATAAAATGTAAAAACTAAAATTTTGAGATAAGCCCTATAAACCGGAAAGGAGGTACTACATAGATTGACAATGGTGTGGGACCGTGATGTCAGGAAACCAGGAGGAAGCAAAATAAATTATATATATATATATAAGGAGGCTATGGACCTGGTGGGTCCCCATTGTCATCCTCTCCAACTAAAGTCATCTCCTCGCCCGCGCGCGCTTCCCGCCCGAAACAGTCAGCGCCGCCCGCCCCGCTTCCCGGTGCAGGCGATTGCTCCGCCTTCAAATGACACAAGTGCCGTCCGTCCGTCCACCTGCCGCCCACATTAATGATAAGCGGTTGCCGAGGCGGCTACTCCGGTGCCACACGTCCGTCCCTCCGCCTGCCCACCATTGCTATATAAACTGCTACACCGTCCATAGCCATAGTCATCCGCATCCGTTCCCTTTCTCCTGTCCACACCACTACTGCCCACCATGGCTTCCTTGCGCTCCAGCGCTCTTTAGGACGGGCGGATGACTGACCACACGGAGATGCCAGCCATTGCTGCCGACCGGCTGGCCGGCAGGCAGCCGAAGGACGACAATGTCCCAATGGAGAACATGGTAGTCGACGATCCGGCGCCAACCCCCTCCTCCGCGCCATCCTCGCCGGTGCATTGCACCATGACCATCGGCGAGGCCCGTGCCCAATATATGGACAGGGTGAGGCAGATGCGTGAGGAGCAATTCCAGGAGGCGCAGGCCGACGCTGCCTACAACCATCATCTCCTCCAGGAGCACCTGTAGGCGGAGGAGCAGATCGCCGCAGAGCGGGTGGAGCAGGAGGCGTTGCTCGACTCGTACCGCTCCGCCCGCAAGGGCTGCCTCGAGTGCTGGCGGTACCGCATGCAGGTGGCGGAGGCTGCGGCCGCCTACAAAGAGGCTAGCAAAGAGGGCGATGAAGCGGGCGAGGCGCTGTTTGGCGAGACCGAGGACGAGGCAGAGGACAATGCCGGCTACGACGAGTCCCCGCTCCGCTGGCGTTGATGAGGCCCTGCTCCGCCGAGGCCCCACGGCGCCAACAACGAGGCAGAGGACACCGTCGGCTCCGACGAGTCCCCGCTCCGCTGACGTCGATGAGGCCCTGCTCCGCCGAGGCCCCGCGACGCCAACAACGAGGCAAAGGACACTGCCGGCTCTGCCAAGGCCCCATGCCGCCAACAACGAGGCAGAGGACACCGCCGGCTCAGCCGAGGCCCCACCCTACCGGCAACATGGGGAAGGATTTCCACCGCTCCGCTGAGGCGCCACCCGCCGGCAACGAGATAGAGGACATCGCCGGCTCCGCCGAGGCCCCGCCCCGCTACCAACGAGGCCGTGCCACACAGAAAATGAGGAAGAGTAGAACACAGTAGGTCACCACCGCTCGGGTCCAAGTAAGGCCACCACTGCTACCCTCCGGTTGAAGCCAAGCTAGGTGGGTTGACCATTGACGGCCGGTTAGCTTCTTGGCGGCGACGTGGAGTCCGAGAGCTGCGCTGGAGAAGAACGCTGCTTCTACTTAACTGCTGGTGCAGTTGGTTGACTGACACGTGGGCCCAACAGGCCACATGTCAGTTATGCAACTGCACCTACAGTTAAGTCACTGAAGCTTCTGTTCGGCTCAGCGGGACACATGTGGGTAGCTTCGGTTAATTAATTATACCTCCAGCGCACCCCTTTTTAGTTGAAGAATGTATGAAATGTAATGAAATCCGGCATGTTTATATGAAATCCGACCGTGCATGAATGAATTTATTTCGATTAGTTCGAATTCCTGTATCACTGGCATTGGATGAACATGCAAAACAATACGTACTAGCATTATTCCCAGGGTGATCACCTCGTTTGCAGCAGTTTCACATGTACTCCCTCCGGTCCTTTCTAGTCTGCATACAAGTTTTGTCTGCAGTCAAAGTATCTCTACTTTGACCAATCTTATACAAAAAAGTATGCACTTTCACAATGTGCGAAGTAAAAAGGAACAGAAGGAGTACAAAGAGTTTGAGCAGCTTTTTAGCATTTCTGTACATTGCAATCAAACACACATGCCTGGCAATTCATAGAGAACATTCAAAACAATCGATGATTATGCATCTCAGCGACTCACATGTCAGAGGCAATATTTACTTCACAACTAAAGAATAAAGAAAAAATTGATCGACGCTGCTGACAGAAAAGGGCATCCCATTCGAAAATATCAAATGCATGTCTTACTAAAATCAATGAGCAAAATTTGACAAGGTTGTCCCATTCCAAAATATCAAATGCCTACGATTGTGGAATGGGCAGGGTTTGCCATTAGTTCGGACATTGACATGGCACCTCGTGCTAAATAAACCATCTGTTCTTTTTGTGCAGTTCCACCAAAATTTACCAAATTCGCGCGTAGCTTGTATGATTTCGCCCTTATATGTTGCAACGCCTTGAACTTATCGACACCTCCTTTCTTGTGGTGGAAATGAATGATTCGATGTATTCATGAACATTTTGTGCAGTTCCCATTGAAATCAAGCTGAGCACCCCTGTTTGCACAAATACAAAAAAGTGATTAGTATAAAGCAAACTGTACTATGAATTGACAGTTTCAATAGGCACATACATGGTCCATGTAGAGCACACTTTTAGAAAAAAGGAACTCACCAGAAAGAATCCTAGAACAACATTGTACTCGCGCATCACAGCAAAAAATGGAGATTTGTCAGTCCTTCTGAGCTGAAGTTAGTTTGGTCTTGTGGGGAGTAACGTAACCATCCTTCAACCGCTCCTTCTGATGAGAAGATAGACAGGGCTTCTTCATCCTGGCATAATCGGAACTAGTCACTTCACGTACTCCATATTCTTCTTCAGAGGAAGATGATCCTGTTGTGCAAAGACAAGAGGACTACTAAATGCGCATCCTTGTTTTCTCGAAAAAAAGGAAAGGAAATATTTAAAACAACACAGATGAAGCACTTCTCAAGGACAATACCACTTTTTCATGACAGTATCTTAACAGTAGCACAACACCAATAGAGATGACAAAGCTCAATCATATGGATGAAATCAGTGGGAGAGTACCAACTTTTGTCAGGAGGCTTATTGTGTAGAGCATACAGATGAAGCACTTCTCCGGAACCATCTATTGCTATCTACGGTGGTGGCCATGCTTACTATATACTCCTCGATTATTTTAATGTTTCCAACGTCTTCTTGTGCAGTTCCACTAAAATATATGGTATCTTCAAAGAAGATCCCTGTTTGCACAAGTAGAGATAATTACATATTACATTAAGAGTGGCATCAAATCAGTGGCAAAAAAATTGCTCGTTCCAGCCATAGCAATAAATTAAGATGCAAACTCTATCATTACTTGTGTCGTCACAGTTCCAGTGCTTCATTACAACACCAAGAGTTGATTTTTGTTTTTCTTCCACTTGTTCTTCCCCTTCATCACTTGGTTCAATAACAGACAAGCTTCGCCTTCAATGTAAGATTTGGCATGTCAATTAGGGAGCACAAGTATAGTACTAAACTTAATTTTCTGATGAAAGTGGAAAAATACAGGCCAGCAGTTGTGAAATATCCTTATCTTACCTCAATGGGATATTACAATGCACATACAGATTGGAAGTCTTGTCTCCATTTGTGAAGTTCACTAAAATCAAGCAACATTATCATACAAGTAGAACAACATATGAAAGCACACTGCAGAATCATGTGAAAGAAGGCTAGCACTGACCTCTCATGATGCGTAATTCAAAAAACTCACAAGAAGAAGATCTGAACCAAATTCGCCTTAACGGATAGGAAGTAAGATCTCCTCTTGTGCAGTTCCACTAAGATCAAGCAATCAAGCAACGTTGTCGGTGTGACATTTTGGTTGAACTGCACAAGACACTCTTAAAACAAAAGTGTTTTGTGCAATGCAACAAAAGGTCACAATGGCAACGAGGTGAAGTAGATAACCCTGTTTACACAGAGGTGCAAAGGAAACAATTAGTGGTCAATAACGGTGGATGACATAGAAGCCAACAAAAAGAAGCATCTACCTTATATAAATGGGAAAGAAAGCAAGACAGTAGCATTTCTCAAATGGTGGCATTGATTAATATTAACATAGAGATTATATTAACAATAAAATTTGTTAAACATGTAATTTGCTTTTAACTGTGGCATTGCATCAATTTTCCAGCGGCATTATTAGAGGGTGTTTGTTTACAGGGACATTTTGGTGTAGGTACTAAAAAAACTCCATGTCAGTCCCATCTAAACCAATCAGGAGGAACTTTTAGGGACGAAAAGTGGGCATTTGGGACTAAAGAAAGAAGACCCCGAGGGAGTCTTTTTGGGACTTTTTCCAACAGTTGCCCCTGCCACGCATCGCATCTTGTATCTATTAGTTCATTACTAGGGGTAACATGGTCTTTTAGCATGTCATTTAATAACCTCTAGTCCATGTTTAGTCCCTGGAACCAAGCAGGTAGGGACTAGGGAGTTTTTAACCAAACAGGGCCTTATATTAACAACAACTAATGAGTTGCACGGGACAGTGGACGCACCAACACCATGTGCATCTACCGATGTACTGTGGTCATGCATAGTCTGTTGCAACAAAGAACAAACAACCAAGGAGCATATTTGTGTTGGTCCCAGTTTTGTTATCTTTAGACACCTTTCCCTATGTGAGCGCAGCAAATCTAGTCCTGCTCAAACTCTACAGCCTTGTCCCTTCCTTTCCTTTTTGAACTAGTACTTTCGCCCCTTCCTTTCCACTTTGAACCACGTCCTATATTTATGCGATACAACTTTCCCCCATTCCTTTCCTCTTTGAACCACGTCCTAGATTCATGCTATACAACTTTCCCCCTTCATTTCCTCTTTGAACCACGTCCTAGATTCATGCTATATACAACTTTTCCCACTACTTTCCCCCACTCCTTTCCTCTTTGAACCACGTCCTAGATTCATGGTATACATGCAGCTAGAGCAATGCATATGGAGTAAGTAAATTATACCTTAAGGTTCTTGGGGCGTGCTTCGGTGGGCGATGGGACGGCGGCGAAGAAGAAGGGGTCGGAGGCCCTCCCGCGCCGCCGCTGGGTGGAAAGTGAACAACTGCGCCGGTAGTCCCTCGCCGACGGTGACAACATTAAACCTCCTTCCCTTCTCGGCGGACGGATCCTGCCGGCTCTTTGAGCAACAATGAGGGGAGATAGAGGCCAACGAAGTCTTGTTTAGATCTGGAGAGGGAGAGAGAGTGTGAAGAGAGCAACTACAAGCGCTGAGGCTCCAGCGGGAGAGGGCGAGAGAGTGTGAAGAGAGCAACTACAAGCGCTGAGGCTCCAACGTGTACATATATATTGGAGAGAGAGTGTGAAGCGTGAAAACCCTAGAAAACATTTTAACCAGTCAAAGAATCCTCCTGGCACAAATTATGCTCAAGTGTAGTTATTGAACCCGAGACCTCAAGTTTGATGAGCGAACAGGCTAACCAGCTACACAACCCTCCCGTTATGTTCAACGAGAGGGAAATAACCTTTTATACATTCCTGCATTCGTGTGACAAGCATGCCGTGTTTTTTTGTGTGTGTGGGAGTCATTGGGATTTCAATCATAATCGTGTCATGTGGCTTTAGTGGTAAGACTATCCACAGTGGTGCAGAAATAATGCAGCCTTAGTCACCTTACCTCTCTCCACGTAGTACGTTGGGTCCCACTAGTCAGAGGGTGCAACAAACAAATTAATAAGAAAAATTAAAAGCACCAGCGGTGTTTCTTACCTCACACATCTTGCTACCGCTCGGGAACACTGTCCAATTGATCCCTCTGTTCGCTCACGTACTATTTTAAGTGAATCCTTATTATAACATGCACACAAATTTTGGGCACTTGTATTCAACTTAAGTCAGTGTGCCACCGTATCTCGTATACTTACTACTCCCTTCGTCTAGGTGTAATAAGTCATGTTAGAAGGTGCAACGGGACCAAGGTGCGTGCGTGTGTGTGCGCGCGCGCACGCGCGCGCGTGTGTGTGTGTTTAACAGCATGTGTGTGTTAGAGAGAGCGACAGATCGACCTACTCCTACAGAGAGATGTTGTGTAGTGTACGATTTTAGCCGCGAGAGTCGGTGCATCCTCTCGTTTCCGGGCGTGTCTGGTAGGGACATGCGGACAGCTGCCAAGCCCGCTCCTGACCAGCCTGGCCCACCCAAAGCCCCTCCATCGCCCCCGCGCGCTTCCCGCCCGAAACGGTCAGCGCCGCTCCAAAGAATCGGTGCCACATTCATGCCCGGGCAGAGCGGACGCGACCTCTCACTTGCGCAAGAGTGATGGTTGCTTCGTCCGTCCAACTTACTGTTGGGTCTATGTGATTTGACGGCTCATTGGTCTTTATTACTAAGGTGGTAGGACTGCTGGATGTCCCACGCTTTCGGCGAAAGGATGTAGTACTACTAGATTACAATTTTCTCCATTCTTACAGCGGAGGCGTGCAAGAGCAGTGAAAACACGCAGGCTCAGTGATTACATGGCCCACCTCACACTATCACCGTGCGACACCTAACTCTTTACATAGTACTCCCTCCGTTCCTAAATATTACTAGATGAGTCCCCGCGCATTGCCGCGGAACAGCGGTATATCTCTCTGCGCAAAATTATCAATTTCATAGAACTAAAAAAACTCTATAACCGCATGACAAATGTGGTAGCCAAACTAAATAAACTCCCATCATCATTTAGATCATCCCACGTAAGGAAAAAAGATCAGCCGACTCCTACTGCATAATGGGATTATATTTTTCTTTTTGACATGTTAATGGGACTTAAAAGCTCACTTATATGCATGCTACCGGTGCATGCTTTCATGCAGACATGTTGATGTGATTTAAAACCCACTCACATGCATGTGCCACGGTATTTTTGCATGCTTGCATGTGGCTTAGTGCGGAGCCTCTCAACGTCTAGATCAGACGGCTATTATGGACTGATTTATTTCATCTAACGGCTACATCAATTTTGATGATGTGGCTCAAGGAGAGGATAGAGAATTCCTAATAGTGGGGCTAGCTATTACTAGTAGATAAGTCTTTGTAGAGATTCCACTACATACGGAACAAAATGAATGAATCTACACTTAAAATCCATCTATATACATCCGCATGTGGTTCATGGTGAAATCTCTACAAAGACTTATATTTAGGAACAAGGGAGACGGCGTACTAAGCAAGCTTCTCCTCGTTCTGCGAGTTGACGGGACACATCAAAAATACTCCAGTGTATAGAGCCTTGCCTCTAAGGTAGGCCCCACATGGTTTGCCTCTTTTTTTAACATAACACGTCAAGTCGCAATTTGTTTGTTCACCCATGGGAGACGATCCTCCCTCCACCAAGTGGACAACCAGTACACGTGCCTAATTACCATGTGGGCTGCCTTTTTCGTACAGAAATGAGCTCCACCGTGTACCCGCGCGGGTGTGGTTGGGAAAGAGACGGGAGTACGTGCGCCGTGCATACACCTCTTCTCTTCGTGCACATCCCCCACCTACGTGGGTGTAACGCCCTTGATGCGGCTATAGCTCCCACGTGTCGAGGCATGACTTAGAGACATAACCGCATTGAAAGCAATGTCGCAAGTTAGGCAATCTTCACAACATCCCATGTAACATAAATAATAAAGGGGAGATACATAGTTGGCTTACACTCGCCACGTCAATCAAAGTGCATAAATAACATTACATCATCCAAACACTCATGGCCCGACTGCGGTGCCAAAATAAAAGATAACCCAACATGCGACATGGTCCCGATCACCCCAACTGGGCACCATTACTAATCATAAGGGAAAGACACGTAGTATCGTTGAGAGTCCTCGTTGAACTCCCACTTGAGCTCAAGCGCGTCACCTGGAGCGGAATCATCAGGCCCTGCATCTGGTTTGGAAGTAATCTGTGAGCCATAGGGACTCAGCAATCTCGCACCCTCGCGATCAAGACTATTTAAGCTTATAGGTAAGGCAAGGTAAAATATGTGGAGCTGCAGCAAGCGACTAGCATATATGGTGGCTATCCTGTTCGCAAAAGAGAGCGAGAAGAGGAGGCAAAGCGCGAACGAGAAAATAGAGAACAACCTGCACAAGCATTACTCCAACACCGTGTTCACTTCCCGGACTCCGCCCAGAAGAGACCATCACGTTAACTCACACTGTTGATTCATTTTAATTAAGTTAAGGTTCAAGTTATCTACAACCGGACATTAACAAATTCCCATCTGCCCATAACCACGGGCACGGCTTTCGAAAGTTCACAACCCTGCAGGGGAGTCCCAACTTAACCCATGACAAGCTCTCATGGTCAACGAAGGAATAGACCTCCTCCCGAGACGTTCCGATCAGACTCGGTACCTCGGCTCTTCAAGACACTTCGACAGGTTAAAAGAAATCCAGCAACACCACCCAGATGTGCCGACAAATCCCGATAGGAGCTGCACATATCTCGTTCTCAGGGCACACCGGATGAGCAAGATGTCAGGTAGGCCAGCCCAGAGTTGCCCCTAGTAGCCCCGGACATCGCTCGGTTGGACCAACACTCAGAGGAGCACTGGCCCGGGGGGACGGGGGGGGGGGGGGGGGGGTTAAAATAAGATGACCCTCGGGCTCCGGAAACCCAAGGGAAAAGAGGCTAGGTGGCAAATGGTAAAACCAAGGTTGGGCATTGCTGGAAAAGCTTTAATCAAGGCGAACTATCAAGGGGTTCCCATTATAACCCAACCGCGTAAGGAACGCAAAAATCCGGGAACACAACACCGATATGACAGAAACTAGGGCGGCAGGAGTGGAACAAAACACTAGGCGAGAGGCCGAGCCTTCCACCATTTACCAAGTATATAGATGCATTAAGATAACATGGCAATATAATGATATCCCAACAAGTAAATAATGTTCCAACAAGGAAGGGCCTCCAATCTTCACCTGCAACTAGCAACGCTATAAGAGGGGCTGAGCAAATCAGTAACATAGCCAATCAACGGTTTGCTAGGACATGGTGGGTTAGAGGTTCGACATGGCCATTTGGGAGGCATGATAAGCAAGTGGTAGGCATCGTAGCATAGGCATAGCAAAAGAGCGAGCATCTAGCAAAGCAAAGATAGTGGTGATTTCGAGGGTATGATCATCTTGCCTGCAAAGTTGTCAGAGTTGACTGGATCCTCGAAAGAAAACTCAATGGGCTCCTTGTTAGCGAACTCGTCTCCCGGCTCTACCCAAACAAGACAAACAAGCAAACGGAACACAATCAATCACGTGCAAACTCAAACAACATGATGCAAAGATGGTATGCTATGCGGGATGCGATGCGGGATGCATATGCAAGATGTGACAAGGAATGCATGAACCTGGCCTCAACATGGAAATCCAAGTGTGCCACTGGAAATATGAGATGAAATCTCTTGAAAACGATATAAAGAATGCCGGAATCGGAGTTACGGTTTGGAAATGGCAAGCAATTCAAATATGACCACGTTCTGCGATTTACAGCAAGTAGCCATCTAAATGCAACAAGATGAACATGATACAGCACCCAAACATGGCATCAAAATACTTGGAATGGATCCATTCATGAAGCTTAACAAAAGTCTAGCACTGAGGTATGGCCAATTCATCCATCAACAGGTCAAACAAGCATGGCAAAAATGCATTTGGCGAACAGATCTCAGACTTAGTGAAATTAACACTTGTCTGGAATTTCAGATCAGATAGCACTCTTTGGAGCAACAAAACTACATGCTACAGGACCTGAACATGGCAAAGTAAAGCACGGCATGTAGATACTCAAAGAGCTTAACAAAAGTCCCTTAGTGACCTTGAGCCAAAAGGGATCAGAAAATACAATTGCAAGCATGTGAACATGGCAAAAACATAATCAGTTCTCAGACTTGGTGAAAACTGGAGCATCCTAAAAACAGATATCAAGTAGGCATGTTTACGAGCTCGATGCACTCACTACAGAGAAAGTCATGATAATCTAAGCATACACCCATCAAGAATACACAAAATACAAGCTAGAAATGGTAAGAACAATAACATAGCATGCACGGATCAACTACAACATCATCGGCAAAGTCGCTAACAAGTAGACAATCTGCCCAGATTCACGAAATGACACAAGTAGAGCTCGATTGACTCAAGCTAGGGTGCTCCATAATTGCAAACAAAGACATGGATGGATAGAGCACCACAAGATTAACAAAACATCCTTACTGATCATCCTCAAAAGAGGCACGGATCACTAGGAAACAACATGAACATATGGCCATATGAGATAAACAGGTCAAGGACTTAGTGGAAATGCTAAGTTCCTGAAATCAGCATTAACAAATGCCTCACTTTGCAATCTTGTGCTAGTCACCACACACATCACAAAAATACATGGGTTGCACCTCTGGAAAGATGGCAAAACCCTTAACAAAACATATGTAGAGCTCAGGGGCATATCATGCACACATTAATGATGGCAAAAATGACAAATATCTAGATGGAGCAGCAGATCTGACAATTAACTCAAGTAGCACTCTTCTAACAGCATTTCGGGCATCAAGATGAACTCAAATGAAAATGATGCAATGGAATGAAATGATGTGCTCTCTGAGATGAACATTTTGATATGCTATATGCCAAAAACGGAGCTACGGATGCGGAGATATAGTATGATGAAAAACGCCAATTATTAGGGTTTGGGTCGAAAAAGTCAACCCGATTCTCAGATCTGGATCCGTTGCGCGGATCGAGGAGATCGTCAGAAACGTCGGGGTTCGCCGGAGTTGGGGAAGCTCGCCGGGGACTTGGTGACCGGAGCTCGTGGCTGCGGTGGCTGGCCGGAGGAGGACGGAGAGGAGGCGGCGGCGTGGTGGCCGCGGGGTGTGGCGACCGGGGCGACGCTCGGCGAGGTGTGGCGGGGCGGCAACCGGAGCGACGCGGTCGCCGGCGATGGCGGTGCGGTGGCGCTGGGTGGCCGGAGACAAAGGAGAGGGGCGGCGCAGGCGGTGGTCAGCTCGGGCCCGGTCGGGCGACGGGAGGGCCCGGCCTGGGCCTCGCGGGCCGGCGGGGCTGAGGCGGCGATGTGGTCTCCGCGGGGGACACGTGGCGGCGGCTGATTGGCGGTGGCGGATCGGGCGGACGCGTTCGGCCCGATTCGGACACGTCCGGCGGCGAGGGGAGCTATTTTAGGGTTTCGGGGGAGAAGGGGATCCAGATTTCGGAGGGGCTCTATTTATAGAGGTAGAGGGAGCTAGGAGTGTCCAAATGAGGTGCGGTTTTCGGCCACGCGATCATGATCGAATGCTCTAGATGATGGAGAGGGTTTTGGTGGGTTTTGGGACAAAATGGAGGGGTGTTGGGCTGCAACACACACGAGGCCTTTTCGGTCCCTCGGTTAACCGTTGGAGCATCAAACGAAGTCCAAATGGTACGAAACTTGACAAGCGGTCTACCGGTAGTAAACCAAGGCCGCTTGGCAAGTATCGGTCCAGTCCGGAAATGTTTAATCCCCACACACGAAAGAAAGGTAGAAATGACCACCGGAGGAGAACGAAGCGCCGGAATGCAAAACGGACAACGGGGAAAATGCTCGAATGCATGAGATGAACACGTATGCAAATGCAATGCACATGATGACATGATATGAGATGCATGACAACGAAAACAACACATGGAGACAAAAACCCGAACCCGAGAAAATAAAATAACTTAAGGCCGGAAACGGCAAGAGTTGGAATACATATTGGGAAAGTGATATCCGGGGTGTTACAACACTCCACCACTACGAAAGGATCTCGTCCCGAGATCTAGGACTGAAAGAACGCCGGGTACTCAGAACGGAGGTGATCCTCGCGTTCCCAAGTAGCTTCACGGTTTGAATGGTGTGACCACTTGACTTTGAGGAATTTGATTGACTTGTTGCGAGTCTTGCGTTCAGTCTCTTCAAGAATAGTAACTGGGTGCTCACGATAGGAGAGATCTTCTTGGAGCTCAATGTCCTCGAAGTTGACGGTGCGGTCAGGAGTCTTGAAGCACTTCCGGAGCTGAGAGACATGGAACACGTCATGAACATTTGCAAAGTTTGAAGGAAGCTCGAGTTGATAGGCGAGATCGCCTCTCTTGCTGACAATCTTGAAAGGTCCCACGTATCTAGGGGCAAGCTTCCCTTTGATACCGAAGCAACGAGTACCTTTCATTGGAGAGACGCGGAGGTAAACATGATCTTCGATCTCGAAAGCCAAATCACGGTGCTTACTATCATAGTAGCTCTTCTGACGGGATTGGGCTGCTTTGAGGTTATCTTGAATGACTTTGCACATTTCCTCTGCCTCTATGATTAACTCATTACCCAAAAGCTGACATTCACCGGTTTCGGACCAGTTGAGAGGGGTACAACACTTCCTGCCATACAGAATTTCAAATGGGGCCTTGCACGAACTTGCTTGAAAACTGTTGTTGTAGGAGAATTCAGCATATGGAAGACAATCCTCCCACTTCATGCCGAAGGAGATCACACAAGCCCTGAGCATATCTTCAAGAATCTGGTTGACACGCTCGACTTGACCGCTAGTTTGAGGATGGAAAGCTGTGCTGAAGCGGATGTTGGTGCCCATGGCCTTCTGAAAAGAATCCCAAAACTTGGAGGTAAAGATGCTGCCACGGTCTGAAGAAATCACTTGTGGAATACCGTGCAGAGAGACAATTCGAGAGGTATAGAGTTCCACCAATTGAGCTGCAGTGATTGACTCTTTGATAGGCAGAAAATGAGCCACTTTAGTGAGTTTGTCGATGACAACGAATATAGCATCATTGCCACGCTTGGACTTTGGAAACCCAGTCACGAAGTCCATCTCAATGTGGTCAAACTTCCATTCTGGAATGGCAAGAGGTTGGAGGAGACCCGCTTGCCTTTGGTGTTCTGCCTTCACTCTTCTGCAGACATCACATTCATTCACGAATTGAGCAATCTCGCGCTTCATTCGAGTCCACCAATAAGCCTGCTTGAGGTCTTGATACATCTTCGTGCTCCCAGGGTGGATGGAGAGGAGAGAATTGTGAGCCTCGTTCATGATCACTTTATGGAGGTCACCTTTGGGCACGACGATACGATCCTCGAAGAAGAGAGTATCCTTGTCATCAAGGCGGTAGAACTTGTACTTGGGTTGACTCTTGGCAATCCCAATCTTCACCTTTTTCACCATAGCATCAAGAAGCTGGGCTTGGCGAATCTGGTCTTCCAAGGTAGGAGAGACTTGAAGGTTGGCGAGAAAACCTTGAGGAACAACTTGCAGATTAAGTTTGCGGAAAGCTTCACAAAGCTCGGGTTGATAAGGCTTGAGAATCAGACTATTGCAGTAAGCCTTCCTGCTCAAGGCGTCAACAATCACATTGGCCTTGCCTGGAGTATACTCGATACTCGGATTATACTCTTGAATCATTTCGACCCATCGAGTTTGCCTGAGGTTGAGATTAGGCTGAGTGAAGATGTACTTGAGACTCTTGTGGTCAGTGAAGATGTCCACTTTTCTTCCCAATAAGAGATGTCTCCAAGTCAAAAGAGCATGCACAACTGCCGCCAACTCAAGATCATGAGTGGGGTAGTTCTTCTCGTTGGGCTTCAACTGGCGAGAGGTATAAGCAACAACTTTCTTCTCTTGCATCAACACTGCGCCAAGACCTTGGAGAGAGGCATCACAAAAGACCTCGTACGGCTTGGATTCATCAGGCGGAGTCAGAACTAGAGCAGTGATTAATTTCTCTTTCAAAGTGTTGAAAGCAATGTCACACTCCGGAGACCAAACGTACTTGACGTGCTTCTGAAGAAGATTTGAGAGAGGCTTCGCGATCTTAGAAAAGTTTTCAACGAATCTTCGACAATAGCTTGCGAGACCGAGGAAGCTACGGAGTTGCTTCACGTTCTGAGGAGGTTCCCAATTCACAATTGCAGACACCTTCTCAAGATTCACCGCCATGCCCTTGGCAGAGATGATATGACCAAGATAAAGAACCTCATCGAGCCAAAATTCGCACTTGGAGAACTTGGCGTAGAACTTGTGTTCTCTAAGCTTATCGAGCACAAAACGCAAGTGATTGGCATGATCTTCCTTGTTCTTCGAGAAAACCAGGATGTCGTCGAGATAGACCAAAACGAAGTCATTGGTGTAGGCGTTGAAGATGAAGTTCATCATGCGAGAGAAAGTCGGAGGAGCGTTGACGAGGCCAAAATACATGACAGTGTATTCATATGAACCATAGCTTGTCCTGAAAGCCGTCTTGGGAATATCTTGCTCACGGATTCTAATCTGATGATAACCCATACGGAGATCAAGCTTGGAGAATACTTGGGCACCTTTGAGTTGTTCGAACAGCTCGTTGATGTTGGGAAGTGGGTATTTGTTGTTGATGGTCTTCTTGTTCAATGGCCAGTAATCAACACAAAGTCGGTCCGTTCCATCCTTCTTATTCACAAAAAGAACACCGCAACCCCACGGAGTAGAACTAGGCCGGATGAGACCCATTCTCTCTTGAATATCGAGTTGCTTCTTCAGCCCCTTCAGCTCTTCAAGTCCGAGCTTGTAAGGACGCTTGCACACAGGTTCCGTACCAGGCTCAAGATCGATGACGAATTCAACTGGCCGGTGCGGAGGCATTCCTGGAAGCTCTTCTGGAAAGACGTCTTGATATTCGCAAACGACTGGAATCTGCGAGATGGCATCCAGTTCACCCTTCTCATTGAGAGAAAACAGACAGATTGTATCATCCCGAGCGGCAAAGACAATTACATCCTCAGACGAATGAGTCAATTGAATATGCCTGGCTGCACAATCAAGATGTGCCTTGTGCTTAGAAAGCCAATCCATCCTGAGAATAAGATCAATATCCGAGTTACCAAGAACCATAGGAGAATAAAGAAACTTGTAATCACCCAAGGTGATAGTAACATCCGGAGCCATCATTTTGGTGTTCATGAAGAAACCCGGAGAAGAAACCGCTATCGGCTTAGGCAAATCAATAGTATGCACATCATGCATGGATGCAAAAGGCTTCGATAAAAATGATAAAGTTGCACCTGTGTCAAAAAGAACTCTTGCGGGAATGTCATTAATAGGAAGGTTACCCATAATCACATCTGGCGAGTCCTCTGCCTGAGCTGCATTCAGCAAGTTGACCTTGGCGGACTTGGTGTTATGCTTGACCATAGCTGTACTTGCCGATCTCACCGGAGGAGGAGGAGGGAGACGCCTCTGATTGAAGCATTTGTTGGCATAGTGGCCCTTCTGTTGGCACTTGTTGCACGTGACCTCTGAAAGCGGACGGTGATACGGAGCACTCGATCTTGGAGCTTGAGACGAAGTCTTGTTCAGAAAGCCAGGGTTGGGTGGGTGGGAAGATCCACTGCCACCTTTGCTCTTCTGCTGATACGGCTGACGGAACGGAGGAGGAGGAAGCCAATACTTCTGCTGCTTGGCCACTTGAGTAGAGGAAGAAGGCGTAGCATCTCTGACTCGCTTCTTGGAAGCATCACACCTCAGTTGAGTTGTAGAACTCATCATACCTCAAGGGCTCAAAGAGAACAAGAGCTAGCTGAATTTCTTCTTTGAGACCACCCCTGAACTGGTATATCATGCTCTTCTCATCAGGGACGTCCTGCTTAGCAAAGCGGGCGAGCTTCTGAAACAACTTGTTGTAGTCATAGACAGACAAAGAGCCTTGCTTCAGGTTGCAGAATTACTCATGCTTGCTTTCAACCACACTTTGAGGAATATGATGAGCTTTGAAGTCTTGACGGAATTCATCCCAGGTAATAACATGTCCACCTCTGGAATCCTTGTACTGCTGGAACCATTCTGCAGCTTGATCTTTGAGTTGGAAGGAAGCGAACTTGACGAAGTCCTCGGGCCTGACGTTACTGCACTCGAAATGCTTGCACAGATCCACGAGCCAATCGTCAGCATCAGTTGCCTCAACACAATTACTGAAAGTTTTTGGCCCGTTAGCAAGGACCTGGTTGAGTGTAGCAAAGTGATTCTGATTGTTGCCTTTGTTGCCTTGGTTCACTTGATTGCGCTCTTGAAGAATTTGCATGATCAACTGTGTGTTTGCATTGGTTGCGGCCATCACAGCTTGCCATGCCTCCGGAGGAGGTGGAGGTGGTGGAAGATCTTGATTCTGATTGGTGCTCTTAGCGGGAGCCATCCTGAAGAGGTTGACCACTGTTAGCACATAGACAGATAACATGAAGCTGAATCCAACGAAATGAAAATTGCAACATAAAGTCTTCACATCCGAACAAAATGAACGAATGCATTCCTCTTGAAATGGTCACATATCCATAAATTGAGAAGCCACTTAGAATTTAGGTAGAGAAATAAATCAACAAGGTACGGATCAAGAACGAATACTCGGTAAGAAAAACCAATCTCAAACCAAATATCCGTGGAAGAAGAACTAGAGCTACGAGAATTCCCACCTATGAAACTCCCGAACCTTTCCGGTTATGCAATCAGGTGTTGGGGATACAGGGGAAGCATAATATCTCACCCAAATCTAGCAAATCCTACATCCAGCTGTATCCATCCTTCAACACATAACCGAGAAAAACTTCGGAAACCATCTACCTCAACCTTTGAAAAGCATCCGTTATACAAGTTATGGCGATACTCCCGAACTCCCGCCCCAGTACTGGGTGGCGTCGAGGTTATCTCACCAACGAAC